>NW_017671991.1:0-30931 GCF_001879085.1 Nicotiana attenuata
TGCTTGGATTCTTTTTAGATGTGTTTTATCGACTGTTTCTTTAAGTTTACACTACCTGAACTCGCTTAATTTTCAAGCTTTCTTGAAACTTGTTTCCTGTACTGGTTCCTATATTCTTTGCTATTGTGCTTGTATGCTTCTCATGAGACTCTGAAAAAGTCTCTAAGCCTATCTCAATGGTTTACCTCTTCATCTCTGTGTCAAATTCAGATTTAAAAACCCTAAGATTTGGGGGTTTTCTTTTGCTAATTTGGTTTTATGTTTGGACAAGGGTTCTACTTTGAAACCTTGAACTCTCAGACTCACTTCGAGTTTATGAATTGAATTTGAACCTTTTTCTGCGTTTGTGATTTTGAAACCCTCTTGCTTGACATGCCAATGTGTTTTATACAAGATCTTCTCTTTCAAATGTTTTGCCAACTGTTAATTGATTTTGAATCCCTTTAATGTTGCTTATTTGATTGTTACTGATTTTTCCTAAATTAAAACTTTCCTTTACCTCTTTTCTGACTCGAGCAAAGCTTTCAATGGGATTCTTTACTGGTTATTTTACTGATTCCTTTTCCTTGTTTTACAAACCAAGTACCACTAGACTTTTACCTTAAATGTCTTCTATGTATTTACCCTTATTTTCCTACCTTGCACGAGATATTTACTTGATTTCCCTTCCTTAAACAACTTCAGCCCATTACCATTTGAATTTGGACTCCTTAATTAAAGGGAGTCTATCGGCTGATTGATTTTAATTGGTACATAGTTCCTTAATTATTACTAAACTATGATCCTTGCCTTATTTGCTACACCTGTTTTCAATTATAAATACCCTGCTCTTTCATTAACACACAGACGATTTTTAAAATCATCACAACTCTCTTCTAAAACTCACACTCTTGCTTCCTGATTGTAATTTGGCTTCCCCAAATCTACTGCTTCTCCCTACTTGTTCTTCTGAACTAGTATGTCCTACTTTTGATTCAAGCATCAAATACAATGTGTTTACTTACAAGCTTCCTTTTTACTGCTTTATAGAGTTCAGCTTTAAGAAAAATAAATACTTATGTCTTGCTATCTGTTGTTGCAATGAATCCCTATCCCCATTCCCTTTATGTGTTTGGGCTGTATTTTAAGACATGGCAACATGCAAAGTTTTTGTCATGGATTATGACTAGGTCCTTTGGATCCTAGCCTCTTTCAATCTCCTATTCCCCTATTCCCTTATGTGTATAGAGTTTAGGTATAGCCTGGCAGCATATGAATTGCTGTCCATGGCTGAACCTGACCTTCAAAAGGTCATAACTCTCTAATTTTTGAGCTGACAAGCTGGTCAGGGGTGTGCCAGCAGCCCAATTGCTAGGCATGACCACCAACCTGCCCTGGCTCCCCCCTTATTCCCTCTCATTGCACTTACACTTACTCCTAGTCCTTAAGTCTTGCCCCCCTGAGCCTTGCTTTGGGAACCTTGAGTTCCCTCCGAACTTGGACACTTGAGGGTTGGCACTTCCACACTACACCTTAATCTGTTCTGCAATAACATTTGGGGTGCAAGCACTGCCTGGAACTCTTCAAGTTCCTTGGAACTTTGACACATCCCAAATAAGAGAAAGGCTTCGAAAATCGACCCCGGAAGTTGGTTCATCTCATATTGTTAGATATCGAGTCTGAATTAGGTTCCTTGGATGCAGCTTAAATTTCTGATGTAATTTTATTTTTCTGCCTGATTCATTTGGTCTGTAATAATTTGTAATAACTTATGGGGTTTAGTGAAGAAAGGGGAAGGTAACCATGTATGCAAAAGGGGGTAGGAAACCTGTCTATAGGATTTCTATTTTTTAGCATGTGCTCACGTAGAAAACATGTCTATAGGATTTCTATTTTTCAGCATGTTCTCACATAGATAACCTGTCTATAGGATTTCTATTTTTAGCATGTTCTCATATAGATAACATGTCTATAGGATTTCTAATCTCAGCATGTTCTCATATAGATACCCTGCCTATAGGATTTCTGCATGTAGAAAATATGCCTATAGGTCCTTTCTGATTGTTGCATATCCATTCCTCATTAGGCAAACATGTTTATAGGTCTTAATAACCAAATGCAATCAGATGTCACGTTCGTAATAAAATGCAACACCTATATATCATGTTGTAGGTTTTCTGCATTTTCTTCCATGTCTATAAAAGTGTTTAACATTAACAACGCTAGAAAACATGCCTATAGGAACTGTCAATCAATTCTGAATTACCTCACTCATTTTAAGGTAATATGTCAGTAATAACGCGTTATCAATTGCAGAACTTGTATTATTCTGTTAAAACTGGCAACTCTTATGTAACCTGTTTACTTCTTTTTTGAAACTAGTAGATATCATGTCTATAAGTTTCACCTAGGCAAGCCTTAGGGTAAAAGCTGTAACTGTATCAGTCTTCAATAATTGCACCAGGCGGACCTAATGCGGATTTCTTGTCTAAAAATATGGGTTGAACCAGTCCGCTTAACGTTTAAGTTTAATTCAGACCTAATCAGTATATGTAAGGCATGCTAAACTACATTTTCGTGATTCTGAGGAGGCTTATGTGAGCCTTTAATTGTTATGTGTACCCCATAACTGTCCTATATGTTTTGTTTGACGCATTAGAATTTTTACCTTTCTAAACTCTTGAAAAAGCCCAAAAAAATTTCCTTCCCTTGATAGGACTAGAAGTCCCAAGTGCCTCCGGGACTGATAGGATTGGGACGGGTAATAGCATGCTATAGGTAACGATACCATTTCGCGCTTAATACCTTAACGGGGTGGGAAAGGGTAGATATGGATATGATGGCCACGCGATAACACCACGTGTATAAACGGTTACCGGGTGTTGTGTGGGGTGATCCATATTATGTATAAACCTAGGACCCCTTCCCTTATTTGTCCATTTTATTTTTGCCAAACTTAAGCTTTTAAACTGCTTTTAACTTGCAACAACTATGTAAAAATTTCTCTTTTACTCTTTTATTCAAGATTTTAAAACTGCTTCCTCTATCAAAATTCAGTTTCTTTAATTTCCTTGATCCCTTGCAACCATTATGTGAAAATCCCTCTTTGTGTTTGTATTCTTGCTTGTCTACTTGTTGTTTGCATTTAAAGTCACAATTGTAGCATGGCCGGGAACCACACTAGTGGATCTTGAGGGGTGCCTAACACCTTCCCCTCGAGATAATTTCTAGCCCTTACCCGAACTCTGGTTTTCAAATTCAAAACCCTTAGTGTCCTAATGCACTTAATCATTAGGTGTCGACTCTTCAAATTCAAAAACCCAATTCCCAAACGGGAATAGAGTTGTCTTTCCAAATGTCGTAAACCCGATCTCGCTTTAGTGAAAAAGGGGGCGTCGACACCTAGTCCACACACAAGCCATTTCTTGGCCTTAGCATTTTTCTCCCACTTCCTCAGGTCTTCAGCAGTACAGTCAGCCCTTGTCTTTGGCACATCAACTCCTTCAGCATTCTTCTTTGTGGTTGCTAGGGGACCATCTGTGACTATGTCCCAGAGTTCATAGTCTTCCCCTATGATGTGATTTCTCATCCTGTTCTTCCACCAAGAATAGTACTGACCATTGAAAAGTGGAGGCCTAGCAGTGGATTGCCCTTCCCAGTTCCCAAGTGGTGCACTCATGTTGATCTTCTCCTAAGGTGTTAGCCTCTTCAAGGATAACCTGCTCTGATACCAATTGATGTTCTAAGCGTCAATACCACACAAGAGGGGGGGAGTGATTTGTGTGGTACCCAATTTTTGCTCTAGAAGAACCTGGTTCTTCTAGGTGTACTTACTACTACCGTTTGCGGAATTAAGAGTACTCTTGTAAACCTAAGGATTAAACTCTAATCCCAGTGTGGCACACAGCCTCAACTGTTGCGACACCTTCAAGTTAGTCTATAACTTGAATACTCAAAGTACCTATTACAATTGCTTCTACAAAAGCTGGAAAGGTACAACTTTAAACTACCTACTACAATTGAACTAGAATAAGAATAAACACAATGGAATTGGTTCTTCTATCTTGTCCAAGTAGCTTCAGGAATGCACACTTGAATCTCACATAAATTGCTTGCAAAATTGCCTCGCTCTTTTGCTCTCATTTAGTTTCACTTCTGCGTTTGTGCAATACCTGTAAAAGAGAACAGTTACTGTTATTTAATGAGTTAGTAATCAGAGTTTGATTGAGACTCAATTGCTGATTATCCATCGAAGTTGAGTCCTTGAACAATACAAACTCCAACCCTATCCTTTTTCCGGATTGTGTCCTCTTCCCATGAGGATACTTTCTTTCCTCATCCAATATGCAACCTTTTCGATCAGTTCAGGAGATATTTCTGCTTTATCCTTGATACTTATCTCCTTCACGTGTATCTCACATGTATAGGTTGATAAACATTGTGTCTCACACGATGGACCTGGTCCATGACTGAGTTCATTTGTCATTCTTCAAAACTTCACCTGAACTTGGGCCAACAGTTTTATTTCAAAAAAAAAAACCTAACTCTTTTAGACCTATTTCGAGTTTTAGAACTGAGCTTTGAAATCTCTGTTTCTTTAAGCAATTCTAATTCTCTACTAAACTCTTCTAAGGTCCTTACTGGACCCTTTGTATGTTATTTGATACTATCTCTTCTACATTACTGACCTATGTGACTACCTACTGATTTTGCAATAGCATGACATTTTTCTTTGCCTAGCATGTTTGTGTACTCTTTATACGTGCTGAACTTCCCTCTAAAAATGGCTTTCAATTTTGATTGATTTCAGACTTCCTTGTGTAAGTTTGATTGATTTCTTTCCTTGTTTGCTGATTTCCCCTGATACTTTATTTGAGTCAAAAACATTCCTTAGCCTATTCATGAGCCAGTAATTTCGAACCTCTGACCCCTTGATTTACTGAATACTGATGGATCCTTACCTTACTTGTTTTAACCGTGTATTTCAAAATTCTTCCCTTAATTAAAACCCTTATGTATACCTTTCACAAGATGTTTATTTAATTTCTTTCCTTAATTATTTTTACCGTTTGAGTCGGAATTCCTTAATTAAAGGAAGTCTTGTATTGATTGATTTTTTTAATTGATATTCAGTTCCTTAATTGTTTTCTTACCTTGTTTCTACCTGTTCTTCATACTATAAATGCACGACCCTTTCATTGACATACACATAGACAATCACTGATAGTCTTTCTGAACCTACACTTATACTCAAAAGTATTCTCTCTTGTTTGCTTATACTGTGGCCTATTACAAGACTTGTTGCTTGCTTTCTCTCTATTTGTTTCTTTGAAACTGGTATGTCCTGATTTAAGTTTCAGCACCACAATAATGTATTTATTTACTGCTTTTGTATACCTGTTTACTGCTTATGTATTGTTCAACACTCATTCTAGCTTATTAATTTCTTTCTGCCTGTTATTTTATGAATCCCAAACCCTTGCCCCCCTATGTGTTTAAGCTATGGTTTGAGGCATGGAAATATGCAAGTTATTGTCCGTGAATTGAACTTGATCCCGTGGGGATCTTAGCCTCTAACAGTATGTATTCTGGCAGGCTTATAGGTGTGCTAGCACTCCCCATTGCTGGGCATGCCTAAAGTCTGCCTTTGCCTAAGTGACAGGCTCTTTACAATCCCCTATTCCCCTGAATCCCCTTGTGTGTGCTTATCTGTAGTTGATTCCCTCTTCCATTTCCCTTTTAGCATTCTGATCTGCACTTGCACACCTTCTTAGTCTTTAAGTTTTGCCCCCCTCTTGTGAGCCTTGCCTTGGGACCCTTTGAGTTCCCTCTGAACTTGGACACTTGAGGGCTGGCCTTTCCACACTGCACTCATCCCCTAATCTGGAAATACATTTGGGTGTGAGCATTGCCCGGAGTCCCTTTGAGGCTCTTAGGGAACTTTGACACACTCAGATGGGAGAAAGGCTTTGGATCGTGATCTCATGGAGTTGCTTTACCTCATATTTCAGACATGAAGTCTGAATTAGGCTCGCCTTGGTTGTACTTTTATTTATATTTTTCTGATGTATTTTTTACTTTAATCTGGGCTGTAATAATTTGTAATAAACTCTTGGGGATGTCTAGTGAAAAACTATGTATGCAAACAGGGTAGATACCATGCCTATAAGAATTTTGAATTCTGCATATGCACATAGAAGTCATGCCTATAGGTCCTTCTAAATTCTGTATATCCATCTGCATTTAGAAATCATGTTCATAGGGTTTCAAATAATTTCTACACTTAGATATCATGTTCATAGGCTTTCAAATAATTTTAGCGTTTAGAAATCATGCTCATAGGTTTCAAATATTTTCTGCACTTAGATACCATGTTCATAGGCTTTCAAATAATTTCTGCATTTAGAAATCATGCTCACAGGTTTCAAATAATTTCTGCATTTAGAAATCATGCTCACAGGTTTCAAATAATTTCTGCACTTAGATATCATGTTCATAGGCTTTCAAATAATTTCTGCATTTAGAAACCATGTTCATAGGCCTTAAACAAAATTCAGCACCTAGATATCATGTTCTTAAGTCTTAAAACAAATTTCCTGCATTTTATACCATGTTCAAAATCAACTACGCGCAGAAAGCATGCCTATAGGAACTCCTAATCGAATCTGAATCGCTTCATTCACATATGGGACTAAAATCAGTAACAACGGGTACTGTTAGCTGTTAGCTTATAATCTTCATAAAAACTGGCCTTTCTTTTAACAAAATCTGACTCCTCTGGTAATCAGTATGTGTCTAGTTTACTTTAAACCCTATTATTTTGTTGCTTTCTGAATTCAATAGATACCATGCCTATAGGATCCTTGTCCAACACATAGGCAAGCCTTAGGGTAAAGTTATAAATTAAATCAGTTCTGTTAATAAATACAACCAGCTGGCAGGACTGATTCGGGCTTCTTATCTGAATTATGTAATAAATCAGTCTGCCTCAACCTTTAAGCTCTTGCATGTTCAGTACTTAACCAGACCTTAACTAGTATGTATAATTCATGCTGATTACGTATTTCTTTGTTCAAGGAGGTATGTCTGAGCCTCTGCTTGTTATGTGCTTTCCCCCAACTTGCTATACATGTTTTGTATGTCGCCTTAGAATTTTTGCCTTTGAAACCATAAATAAGCCCAACATTCCTTCCCTTTAGGATTAGTAGTCCTTATGCCTCCAGGACTGATAGGATTGGGACGGGTAGTAGCATGCAATAGGTAAACGAGACCATTCCACGCTTTAATACCTCAACGGGGTGGGAAGGGTAGATATGGATATGATGACCACGCGATAATGTCACGTGTAGCCCCTCATTGAGGAGTGATTACCGGGCATTGTATGGGGTGATCCATGTTATTAGTAAGCCTAGGACCCCTTTCCCTTATTTCTTATCTCTTTTAAAAGAATTTCGAACTCTTTCTTTTAAAAAAAATCAGCTTTCTTTAGTTCTTTCTAACTTTGTTTATTTGTGAACTATAATGTGAAAATCCCCTCTTATTTGAAGCTTTATTTGTCTACGTGTTCTTTGCATCTAAATTCACAATAATAGTCTGGCCGGGAACCACACTAGTGGATTCTGAGGGGTGCCTAACACCTTCCCCTTGGAATAATTTCAAGCCCTTACCCAATCTCTGGTTACTCAAATCAAACCTCCTTGGTTTCCTAATGCACCCTAATTATTAGGTGGCGACACTTTAAATCAAACCCAATGCCCAAAAGGAATGAGTTGTCCTCCCAAATGTCATAAACCCGATTTCGCGAGAAAAAGGGGGCGCGACACCTTGCTCTTTAGGAAGTACTAAGTTTAAGAAATCTTTGTGTGATTCGTGTGCTTCCATTAATCTTATTCCTTTGTTTATTTTCAGGAAATTGAAGGGAGAGATCGGAGAAATCGGGCCAATACCCGTGTCCTTGCAGCTGGCGGATCAGACCACAATCATACCTGAAGGAATAGTGGAAGATGTGTTGGTTCGAGTGGACAAATTTGTGTTCCATGTGGACTTTATTGTGATGAACATGGAGGAGAATATGGAGGTCCCTTAGATTTTACGGAGACCCTTCTTGGCTACTGGCAAAGCAATTCTGGATATTCAAGAAAGGCAGATCATGCTTAGAGTGGGGGAAGAAAGACTGATCTTCAAGATGGAAGGAGAAGGGGGCCCCTAAAGTTGCAACTTGGAGAGAGACAAATGAATAAGTGTGGGGTGTACCCAAAGAAGGCCGAAAATAAGCTCTCAGCACGGGGTGTGCACTGGGTCAGGCGTGCAAAGGAGATCCCGACTTCGATTCAGACCCCGACTAGATGAATTAGGGAAGTTTCCTTTACCTCTTACTTTTTATTTGTGTGTCATGGGTACATGCCACAATTTAAAGTATGGGGTGGGGATGTAAATATGTATATGTGTGTTTGTTTCCGTTTCTTTTGATTAAATTTTTTTTGACTTTTTTCGACGATGGATTTCCTCGACTGTCTTCTTGAGGGATCAAAGTCGAAGAAAAAATATTTTACTTTTTTTAGGTAGTGTAACAATTTCTCCTTAGTTTTTCTTTGTGCCGCGGTCCTTTTCCAAGGATTTTTCTTGAACCAGGTGTAGTTAGTTTTTTTTAGGAATAGTGAAGTCTTGTGCTATGTATTGAATGGAGATGACTTTTCTTAACGTTGTTGTGCCTTGAGAGTAGTGAGTGCCTTATCCGTGACGCCTAGGGTCATTTCTTGACTCATAGATAAGTGCCTTAAATTGGTTGATTGTGACTTTGCTTAGCTGCTTTGACTAGAGAGTCGGGATAGATCTGGTCCTAAGTAAGTTATGTGCCATGTGTGTGCGAGGTTGTTGGTGATATTCTTGCATGTCAATTGATGTCTAGAACTTGCCCCGTGTGTTTGCAAAGCAAAATAGTAGTCTTGTTCAATCTAGGAAGGGATATAGGCATTTCTTTGTTGAGCCAATTATATGCTTTTACCCGCCTAATTGTTGGATATCTTAGTTGGCCCCATTGAGCTTGTATTCCTATTTCTTTGGCAACCACACTACAAGCTTGACCCCTTTGGTTGAATTGTCTATCTGTTTGAACCTTTTACCTCTCATGAGGACTTGAATTTGTATGAGCTTAAAAAAGCTAAGTGGAGGTATGGTCAAATTTTTGGGTGGAACTATTGAAAAAGGAAAAAGGTGCACTATTTGAAAATTTGTGAGAGCCACATGTAAGGGATTGGAAAAAAAGAAAGAAAAGAAAAATCATTCAGAATTTTGAAGAAAAAAAAGAAGAAAAAAGAAAGAAAAAGAGTTTGTGTATGTAGTAGAAAAAAATTGATTCCTTGCTAGTGGTAGTTCTCATCTTGTCTATGCTTAAAGAAATTGGGAGCTTGAGGTTATTATGTTTTGAAGGTTAGGGTTTGGTTCAAAATAAGTGTGGAGTTTAAATTATGAAATTGTATATAATAAAGTGCTCGGGGAGGTGTAGTCACTATATCTATATGTATCTTACCCGTCCCGCGGCCTATATTACAACTAAAATAAAGTCTTACTTGATCTTTGACTGAATAAGCTCAATTACTAGAGTATTACACTACAGGCAAGCTTATGATACATTCTCTGTGGCGCATGAATTTGATTTCTGAGAGTGAGTGAATTCTTTCTATCTTGAATTCATATTTGTTCTTGAATTTTATTGCATGTGGAACTACTCTCTATTTGTGTGAGGGCACATGATTTGCGAAGGTAAGGTAAAGTCTTTGACCTCTGTGTTAGAATAAGTGAATAGGTTGTGAAAATTGCGTGGTGCTTTTGAGTCGAGTCTTGAGGTTAGGATGTTATGATATGGTGATTAGTCTATTTTAAATATTCTTGGCATGATGTGTTAGGGAAGTTGTCTGATGAGAAGGTCGTTTCTATGTGAAGTTTAGTTTGATTGCTAGAGGATAAGCAATGGTTTAAGTTTGGGGTGTTGATGGTAGGCTAGGAATACGTGTTTTAGCCGCATTCTCTAATTAGTGCACTTTGAGCGTGTTTGAGCTTAAATAATAGTGTTTTGCACTTATTACATGTTTTATATTTTGTAGGAGATGATTCCGAGTTAAGAAGATGTTCTGGAGCTAAATCGACTAATTGGAGATTTGAAGTCTGAGTAAAAGCCAAGGAATTAAACCTTCTATGGCTCGTGGACCGGCGTTTCATACAAAATTTGGAAGAAAGCGCAAGGGTTATTACATTTGTACTAATGCTTAGCACCACGCGTAGCACAGTGCGACACATCAGTGCAAATATGCGTCAGAAATTTGAGAAGTCTAGAGACTTGTAGTTTTTGGGTTTGACAGAAAAACACACTAATGCTAGGCATAGTGCGTGCCATCAGTACAAAATTTTGTCAAACAATGTAAGTTTAGAGAGTTTACAACCGAGCAAAATGCACTAAATGAAGTGTAAAAAGTTTGTAGGTTTTCCCACTTTGGCTCAAAGAGGGTAGTTTCGCTCGGGTTCGTTCCTACTTGGTATAGATACTGGAAACAGGTTTTTGAAGGGACTTTTAACCTTGGAAGCTTTGGGAGAGCATTGGAGGCTACAAGACTCAGGATTTCATCATCTTTCCATCAATTCAATACGGGAGTTTGGATTTTAACGTTAGATTGATGCTTCCTTATTCTTTAATTATATTTGTGATGACTTCCTCCGTGATTATGGAGTAGTTTGCCTTAGGGTTTGACGGATATGGTATTTTGATAAATATTTGTAGATTTTAACTCTAGTTCTTGCTTGAATTCGTTTATGGAATTTTGAATTGTTGCAACTTTATTCACCGGTTTATTTAATCGAAAGAGGAATATTTTGGTGATTATCTTTACATTATTTTGTTGGTTTAATTCATTGATTCTCCTAAGTAATCAAAAGAGCTTGTTGAATTATTGATTAAATAAAGTTAGGAGAATATTCGAGAGACATTTTCCTAAAGACTAATTCATTAATACATGCTTGCATACTTTCATAGTGCTTATATTAGTTCACCTCGTAGAGTTAAGATTTGATCGAGATAGGAGTCTTGACTACACGTTTGAACTAATCATTGAGTGAATTCGTGAGAAATATTAGAACATTAGAGTGAATTAAACTAGAGTTATATCCTAAATAGATATCTTTCTCCTATCCCTTATTCCTCAAATTGATAAGAAACCAACTCTGCGAATCTCTAATTATCTGCCGTCAATTACCAATTGCTTTATTTTAGTAGTTAAACATAGTTCATAATCATTTAACTCAAGTGTTGATCCCCCTGAATACATTAAACCAGAAATTACTCGAACATTATTTAAATCCAATCCCTGTGGAGATGATATTTTACTATACTATCTTTAATTAGCGAACATCAATTTCGGGTTGTGTTTTTGCGCTTGTCACCGGGACAGCAGATGGCATCCGGTAGAAACCAGGGGGAACACTCCTCCTCCTCTGAGGATCTTTGGAGGGATTGTGCCCCAAATTCCCATAAACTGGGGACTGGGGAAGAGGGACATTCTCTCCTCGCACGACTGTGGCCGGTGGAGGTGATGTAGCAGTTGCTGGTGGCGAAGGCAAAGTTGGCGAAGAGGGAGATGAAGCTGATGGCGTTGTAGGTTGGGAAGCAGATGCGGTAGAGGCAGTGCTAGTAGTTGGTTGCTCATCAATCGAATATGGAAGAGACACAGTACTCAGCCTCACGGACTGGGAACATCGACTAGGGCTCGGAAGCGAGAGCTGGCGTCTTCTACTATATCACATTCCCAAAAGAGCGCCTGGATGTCGTCCTCGGTTGGCGTAACTATATCACATTCTATGGAGCTGATGAAGGTCGACGTCTTCTATGTAAAGAAGCCCCCCATCACTGGCTCCTCTATCATCATCGATCACCAAAGTGTCTGCGGTTGGCTCGGGCGCATCATTCCTTACCTTTTTATTTTTGCCATATGCCATGGATGAATGTCGCCTTTATTGTTGCTTGTTCTCCGGCCGGGGAATCCGAGAAGAAGCACTTGCACCGGAAGCAGGCTCGATAACACCCGTTTAGGTGAAAGCCTCCTGCAGCAACCTCGCCACATTTGCAGCGGCCAAAACGTCCTCCTCGGGGATGGTAACAGAGCCCTGCGGAAGACCTGAATTCATCAGGAAAGAAAAGTAACCAATTTTCCTATATGAAAAGTAAAAAGAAGATAAGTTCAACCTACCATGATTTTTGGCCTTCCACCCGTATTTAAGGGCCAGTTCTTTCCACTTGTGGGTCTCAGCCGTAGTGACATCCAAAATCTTCTGGACCCACTGGTACAAGCCACCGAGTTGCTAAAATAGTGAAAGAAGAAGGATTAGTAATAACATGGGACAATCTATAGCTAGAAGAAAAGGCAGACGATGAACTTACGAGTACGGTTCCATGATTCAGGAAAGGATGGAGTTGTAGCCGGGATGATGTCCCTGGTGGTAACTACAACAAACCATTCCATCCATCTACGATCGTTGTCATCATCCATGCTGGTGAGCAAAGCATGGTGACCACGTTTGCTGAAGTTTATTATTCCCCCATGGAAAATCTTGGGGGAATAAAAGTTCATTAGTCGAGCTAGGGATAGCTCTTCCCCTGTCTCCTGGCATAGACGCCGAAGACATGCGACCGTAGTCAAGTCCCCCGATCAACGAAAACAGGCCCAAAGTGAAGGGGTACGTATAAACATACATAAAACCCATATTGGAGAAGGTTACCATGTTAGGGGCGATGATGTTCAAATCTTGACAACCACAGTCTTCCTTCACAACAAGGATGCTAGTTTGACGGATGGAAGAAGGATATACACCAACAAGCCATGTGCGGGGGTTAGTAGAAGGGTGCTTCTGTTCGAAGTCTTTAGTTGTAGTAAGCCTTCTAGGTATAATGGTTCTCACCGTAGGAGGAGCAACATCATCAGTGTTTTCTTTGTTCTTTGAAGCACTAGAATTTATGGAAGAGGAGGCCATTGTTATTATAAGGAAGTAAGGGTTTTCTCTCCGGAGAAGAAGATCGAAGGAAGTTGAAAACAAGTGCGAGTTGATTAAAGAGAATTTGTGAGAGTTTTGAAAATTATGAAGTGTTAAAGGAGAAGATTGAGGCGTATATGTAAAAGAATAGTCGACTAAAATCGTGGCCATAATTACCTCGAGAACCGGCGAAAATGTTGCTAAATCATGGGATGACGCTTGTTCGGGGCATTAAATGCGGAGAGACGTGCGTCTAATCAACCGTTAGAAACTTTTTAGATAGGGTCAGAGAATTACCTCCAAGAAAGGTATCTTCACCAACTTCCCGATGACACAAGGATTTGCCACCGGAAAACATGGGGACTATTTGTATAGGGTAAAATATGTTCATATATTAAATGATCGCATAATAAAGCAACACATGAAGCCGAAGGCAGATGGAAAGCGAGGCAAATGGCAATCAGGTCCGACGGCAGCAACCTCGTGTGTTCCGGAAAAATGATATTCATAAAGACAGAATGCCTGCCTGCCACCTAGTAGCATTAATTGGACAATATTCTATAGCACTAAGTACGTAGTCCGTTACAGAGAATATAGCGTTCATTGCATATCGTTACACACCCTTCAATGGCCCCCATAATTGTCATTTAGGCGGGGCTTGATCCTAGGACCTTGTTCCCTATGTGTAACTATAAATAGTGAGCTCAAGAGCCATTGTAAGGGGACACAAACTTTCTGACAAGCTTATGCTATATACTGTTCAAAGCTCAGTAATATTGCTTATTAATATCGTTATTACTGCCTCCGGAAGCTCTGCTCCTGGAACCATAATTTTTGTTGTCTTATCTCGATTTCAACGCTAGGTCTAATATTCTTGTTTTATTCGTTTATCATTTTGGGATCGAATTCACTTGTCTATAAACCGCATATAAATTCAACTGTACCGTTTTTGCGGTTAAACAGTTATATTTGATAAGAAGGGATAGAAATCAAGTTGAGAGTCGATACAATGGGCGAGAACTTTTATGTTATAGAGTGGATCATTTTAATCTCATAAGTATAATTTATTAACTTTTTTCCTTTCAGTTTACTATGTGAGTAATAAAAACTAAAAAAAAATATTGTAGGTTAAAAGGAAACGTGATTTTGTGTGGCCACAAATAATATTTTAATACATAAAATTATTAAAATTTAGTATTTATAAAATATTGAAGTTCAATTTATTAGTTTGGCCATGAATATTTGCAAATATTAAACTTGGGATAAAATATTAAAAGGGTAAAATGGCCTTCTGGCCACTTAAACTTGCACCCAATTGCCAACCCGGTAAATAAACTTATAATTTTCTCATTTGAACATCTTACATATGTGAACCAGTAAACACCTTTGACGATTGACTATACTTATGTGACAATAACACAGGTGACATGGACAACATGCGTGAATCTCACATAATTAGCGCGTGAGAGTACAATAATTTTGGATTAAATTTTTTTTACAATTAGGAAAAATAATAAATTAAAAAGAAAGAGAGGCCCGCATCCCATCCCTTTCTTTACCAGTACACCCTTTCCCCCTTCTTCCTCGATCACTGTCCGCCAACCCCCCAACTAAGGTCTGCAGAGAGAGATTGATATCTACAACTTGACCATTTGAGCATGAAATCCCGTTTCTCTCATTATAGATTTAGATGAACCAAAGAGAAAGGAAAAGCGGCACAATTCAGGAGTTCTTGCTCCTATCCAGCTTTTTGATGCTCTGGTGAAGTTTCTTGGTACATGAGAGATTGAATTGCCATGGTGCAACGTTGTTAAGAGAATTTGGGAATACATTCAGCAAAAAACTTGCAAGTGCAGGGACTTGAAGAAGAAAAACTCCAATCATTCAAAAGCCCATTTGAATCAAACCCAACAGTTTTACTTCCAAATCAAACGCAATAATTTCACTGTCACTAAGCACCTTTCAATTTTCTCCCAAGCTATTTTTTCACTGAAAGTCAAGGGTATAGTTGAGAGGTAGATTAAGAATCCAAAACTTGCATGCCAATTTTCGAATTAGGAAAAACAAAGCAAAAATCAATTTTGGAATTCCAGAAAAAAATTGAACGATGGCTTCAGAGTGAGGGAGCATTGTGGTGTATTTTTACTAATTGAATTTAACAGAAATAAGAAGAGAAGTAGAAAAGGGATGAAGGAAACTGAGTAATTTTGGATTTGGGGTTTGGTCTGAAGCTTTTCTCCAAGTGTCTTCTTTTACTGGTTTGGGGCGAGTGGGAAGTGTTTGAGTGGAGAATAAAGTAAAAATAAAATAAAATTTTAATATATTAATTTTAAAAGTGGGGTCCACAATAACACGTGTCAAGAAATAAATGGATGTAAGCGCAATTGATATACACGCTCGATTGGATGTTTTTATTAGTATTCATTCTGTCAAGTTGAGGTGTTCAAATGGGAAAATTGTAAGTTTATTTACCGGGCTGACAATTGGGTGCAAGTTTAACTAAAATACATGTCTAAATACAATTTAAGCTTCCCAACTACTCATCTTTTAACTTTAACATCATTTTTTTGTAACTTCAACCCAATGTCCAAATGCCTACCAAAAAACTCGAGAGTTTGCTATCACTCAACATCACCTCTTGCAATGCCTTTCACCACATTAAATGGTAAGTTGGTGAATTTATGATTTTATGTAGGGGGATTAAAAAAAATAATTAAGAACAAATTGGTACATTATTTCAAAGGAGGGAACAATTACTTTTTTTTTTTGGATTGAAAAGAAAAATCCAACTTTTATTGTATGGTTAAAGCTTTTGAAAAATAAAAATCTTTTCCAAGCTTTAGATAACTCCGAATTTTTAAACTTGTGGCTAAAATTCTGAATCTAAAATAAAACTCCTATATACAATTGGTCTCCTATACAGTTTTTCCAACTTTTACACTTTCCAACTTGAAAATAGTAGTAGAAAAATTCAAATACTGGTTAGGTTGCAGGATGAAATAGTGTCATCCATAATGGAATCGTCCTGAATATTCCCTAAAGAAAATCGCAAGAGATGGACCGAATCATTGTTAAAAAGTGAAATTCAAATCGAGAATGCACACAAGATGAAAAGGTATAATTTAATTAGATATAGTGCTGCATGAGTTTATAGTTACTCTAGTTTTTCTGGAGTGTATTTTTATTTAATTTTTCTGCCTGTGTTGATAGAAGTAAGAACAGTCCAATATGTTGAATGACCCTATTCTAAGAATTCAAGGAGCCAACAAATAAGGCACGGGATGGATCTCTCACTTCTAAGAGGAAGATTATATTCAAATCTATCTCTCCTGGAAGAGTTGCTAGAGGATTACAAATACAGAATAAAAATAAAATATTGAATGTAATTTATCATATACATATATCAATAGAATATGAGTATATTTTTGTAATTTAATTTAAGAGACCATATTTACTCAAATTATTGTGGTAATCAATCAAAATATTTTAATCTTATATATTAAGTAGTTATGAAAGAGTCTCATAGGTTGAGTTAAGAACTAAGTTGATAATTAGAATTTTATAAAATCAACATGATTTAATGTACTCAAATAAAATAAATCGCATTTTAACATGATAATAAAAATCAATTTAAAAGTAAAAATGTTGGACTTATTTGCATTTGAAATAAGAAATCTTTTTATATTAGGATGAGAAATATTTAAATTAAGGATTTTCAAGCAACTCATTAAAATATTAGAAATATAATAAATTTTTAGTTATAGGTAATTCTAATAACGATTGAATTATTATATTAAAAATAACATAGGGAGAAAATCTAATTTTTAATTGTATGTACTACTAAATAATCATTAAAATAACTTTACCCGTAATTATTAATATAGGTCATGTTAATAATTCAAATTATTATCAAAATATTATATTAAAAATAAAAAAAGAAAACATTTAATTTCTAATTGTACGAACTATTACAATAATTATTAAAAATAATGCTAAAAATTTCATGAAAGGCTTTATTGATAATAATTATTAGTATAATATAACACGGAAAAATTATTAACTCTAAGTTATATATATTTATATTTATATAGGTATGGACTGTTATTTTATTCCCTAGGAAAAATGCAAATATTGAAGAGAAGAAAAGGATGATTTTTTTTAATATAAGTTATTTGCTAATAATAAAATAAACAAAATATATAATAGTCTACTAAATAAGATATGATTTTAGTTATAAAATATGTTGGACAAAAAAAGATCATCCTTATAATAATGCTAACTTCATCTGAGTTAAATACCTTCTAAATTCAAATGAAGATTATTTCCTATCACATTATTATTTTATCATTATTATAAGGCAAAAATAATCATTATCTCATATTAGACTATTTCTAAATAAATATATTTTACAAATGAACTACTTTATTTGTTTTATCACAAGTTACAAGTAGAAAAGAATGATGATGATGATGAACAAATGACAAATGAGTTAGAAAAATAATAAATAAAACTTTTACTATTCGCTCAGCAAAAAGAGTAGCTGTATTGAAGTTAAGTCAAGTGGTAACCTAATAAATAAAAACATAAGTTAATAGAAAGCCACTGAGCAATTTTGACAATACTATAAGGTTATGTAATAAAAATTAATTTGAATTGAAGGAATATTTTTTGAATCTATTGATATAGTTTTTGAATTTGATTGAAATATAATTTTTTAAAATAAAAATATACATAGTAATTTTCTACCGCATTATTCTTTTATCATCATTTAAGTTAAGATTATTATAATCTCATATGGGACTATTTCTAAATAAACATGTATTTATAAATGAACCATTTTATGATTTTCAGCACGAGTTACAAGTAAGAAGGAATTAAATATTGTAATGACAATGAAGGATAAATAACAAATGAAGCTAGATAATTAGTAAATAAAGAATTTTTCTTGATTCATTTAGTTATAACATATTCTTATTCGTTTTGGACTATATTTTCATAATATTTGTAGCATGACGTATATAATTACGATATTTGAGTAACATTCAAAAGTTATTCCATAATTATATAATTCGTTTAATTTAATTACATTGAACTTTTACTATTGAATAAATAAGACGATAAAAATAATTTAGTTAAAACGCATAATCTAACGTTCTCTAATAAATCAGATTATACTCTAATTTATTTAATATTCTTTGATAATATTCGCGCATCGTGCAGATACCAATACTAATATCTTAAAAAAAAAAAAAAAAAAAACCGGTAAAAGGAAAGGACTAAACTTAAAGTTAAANACATCCATTTTCTCAACTTGTAAAAAAAAAAAAAAAAAAAAAAAAAAAAGGGAAGGAGCTAAAATTTAGAAAACGAGAGAGATTTGCGCAACATTTAAAACTATTGAGAAGAACCTTCAGGTTGATCTTTGTAATNNAAAAAAAAAGGAAAGGAGCTAAATTTAAGAAAACGAAGAGAGATTTGCGCAACATTTAAAACTATTGAGAAGAACCTTCAGGTTGATCTTTGTAATTAATCAATACTTAGGTTTTGATACTTCCAGTTTTGGTTGCCGTGGGTTTACCCGACCGCGAACCGACTCGCGCCCCAACTTCCCGTTCACAACGTTTTAACAGTGGCATACACAGAGGTTGCCCAAAAATCATCAATCCGTTGTTTCAAGTTCAAACTTTGTGCCCTAGAAGAAGAATTTAAGGAAACATGTCGGGCATGGGAGATGGATACGTGGGTACGGCCCAAGACGCCGTCAGAATCCGACGGCTTGAAAAGCAGAGAGAAGCAGAGCGGCGAAAAATTCAGGAGCTAAAGAATAAGACTGCTTCATCTAAAGGCCAACCTGGTCTTCTTCAATTCGGGTCCAGTACATCCGAGGTTTCAATTACACTTGCATATAAAGCTCATTCCTTTATTTAGTTATTTATTTATTTTAACTGATATGTAGACGTAAATTGTTCTGTATACAATGCGCCCAAATAGAGTGGAGAACTAACTTGGTATGAAATTGCCCCAACATAGCAAAATGGATACAAATGGTTCATATAGTCGTCCTCAACTAGTTGTTTGGGATTAAGGCCTAGTTGATTTATTGATATTTATTGAAATGTAACTTTAGAAGATTTATGGACTTTTGTCACACCTGAGTTTTTTTTTTTTTGGTAAATAAAAGATGTTACCAGTGAACTATCTGTACAGAGAGAAAGAAAATCAATCTGATTGTTGGACATGAAGCCCCAACGTCAGAAGAACTTCAGAAACTAAACCATACTACCAACCCCACCTATTTATCTGCACCCCTATCCAACTACTTTTACCTTAGTTCTAAGGATAAAAATAAAGTAGCTCAAGCTTCCTAGCCAATCTTGCTTTGACAGCACTTCTACAACAGACTTCCTGGATAATTTGCTTCACTATATGTTCAGGATCTGACTGCTTGTTTTGAAAAATTTTGAGGTTCCTTTCTCTCCAGATGTAGTACAAGCTTGCTGCTAGAGCCATTCTATACACCTCTGCCTCAGCTTTCCTCCCTTTTGCATAGATCTCAGCCCGCTTCAACTCATCATGCCAATCTAGTGCCACCCTATTTATACCTTGCCATTGTAAGATCTTATTCCAGATATGTGCATACAAGCCACATTGAAAGAATAGATGTGCTATATTTTCAGTTTCAGTAACATAGACGACAGTTTTGTGGAACACTCAACCCCCATTTTAGCAACCTATCCCTAGTATTCAACTTCCCATGTGCTACTAATCTCATTATGAATATCCATGTAGGAGCTCCTAGGTTATTACACACTAACTTCCTTCATGACACCTTAGGGAAAACACCTCTAATCGAGACATACATTTTCTTGATAGAGAATATTGCCATTGTCTGAAACTCAAATTCCCCCATTCCTGCTTGTTTTACATACCTTCTAACCTTCAAAATTTTCTGCACTACCCATGAGGCTTGTTTTGGTGCAATATTCCAGATTTGCTGCGTTGTTATATAGTAAGTGTGAACCCATTTTACTCACAAACTATCTTTATTGGTACACAAATTCGATAGAAGCTTACATATGGCTGCTCTATTCCAACTAACCACATCCAAAACATTCATTCCACCTGCTACTTGGGGGTAGCAGACTCTTTCCCATGCAAGTAAAGCCCTTTTAGATGGTTCAGCCCCGCCAGTCCACAAGTATTTCTGACAAGTAGACTCTATTAGCTTGACTACCTTTACGGGTAGCACAAAGATTTGTGACCAGAATACTTGTATTGAAAACAGAACACTTTTTATCAACTGGACCCTATCGGCATAGGATAAGAGCTTTGCTGTCCAGCTTTGAATTTTACCTAGCATCTTATCAAGCAAGGGTTGAATAACTGAGAGTCTTTTTGAGCTCAAGGGAACTCCCAAATACCTTATAGGCAAGTCACCCTTTGCAAAACCAGTTGCCTCCATAATCTGTTGTTGCGCTACATCGTTCACTCCTCCAAAATAAATGGAGCTTTTGTCCCTATTTGCATTAAGTCCAAAAGCTGCGGAAAACTCTTGGAAACAGTCAAATAGCATTTGGACAGACTTCACATCTCCCCTGCAAAATAGAAGTCAGTCATCAGCAAATCCCAACTGTATGATTTTCATCTTTTCACACTTTGGATGGTAATTGAAGTCTGGTTCTTGTCCTGCTTTAGAGCTCTACAGGAAATATTCCATCACCAAAATGAACAAGAATGGGGACATTAGGTCGCCCTGTCTCAATCCTTTCTTTGCAGGAAAAGGTTCACATGGCTTTCCATTTATGAGGATAGAATAAGAGACAGTTTTTAAGCACATCATGATCCACTGAGTAAACTTAGAAGGGAAGTGCAACCCCTTCAAAACTTGTTCTACAAAAATCCACTCCACTGAATAATATGCCTTTTCCATATCCACTTTTAGCATGCATCTTGGAGAAATACCTTTCCTACTAGAGCCCTTCACCAACTCATGACTGAGAATAATGTTATCAGCAATCAATCTTCCCGGGACAAAAGCTGATTGACTCATATCCACCAAGCTATCTATCACCTCTTGCATTCTCTTTGTTAGCACCTTTGAAATTATCTTATATATCACTGAACAACATGAAATTGGTCTGAATTGTTTAATCATTGACGGATTGTTTGCTTTAGGAACAACAGTTACAGAAGTACAATTCTTTGGCCTATACATAACCCTCAGGGGTTGGCCCGGTGGCAATAGACTTGAGCCTTGGGGTTTGCTCCATTTCAAGGTCTCAAGTTCGAAACCCACTGGGTGCAAACAATTTCTGAGGGCCATCGGACTGGGTAAAACCTGAATTAACCGTGGTGCACTTGCGGGAAACTCCTTGCCGAGGGCCTGTGCACCCCCGGGATTAGTCGGGGCTCTTAGAGACTCGGACACCCGGTGCAAATAAAAAAAAAAAAAATTCTTTGGCCTTTACATATCCCCATTCTCAAAGAAGTTCAGTATAGCAGTTTTTACCTCTTCCCCAATCACTTGCCCAGCTTTTTTGTAGAAACAAGCGTTAAAACCATCCAATCCAGGTGCCTTCATATCATCCATATCCTTTACTGCCATGTAGATTTCTTCTTTTGTAACAGGAGAGATCATCTGGAGTTGTTGATTTCTACTCAGCTTAGGCCCATTTGAGAACAGTGGATCTTGCAAAGCAGGCAATTGAGAAGCTAAGTGCCCAAAAGTTGCTTATAAAAGTTTAGTACTTCCTTCTTTACTTCATCTTCTGATTGCAACATCACCACATCTGTAGTTACAAGTCTTCTGATTTGATTAGTAGCAGTCCTATTCTTCATGCAGGCAAAAAAATAAGCGCTATTAGAATCCCCTAATTGCAACCATTTTACCCTTGATTTCTGCTTAGCAATCGTCTCTTCAACCATTGTCCATTTTTCTACTTCAATCTTCAGTATTTTCTCCCTGTCAAACAATACAGGGTCATGCCCGGGACACCTCATTTGCTCTTGTGCCTCTTGCAAATTGTCCCTGATAGCGATGATTTTCCTATCCACAGCATCATATTCTTCCTTATTTAACGGTTTCATTTCATACTTAACATTTTTTAATTTCAGCCAAACACCCTTCAGATAAATTCCATTTACTGGTTTGCTCCATCCTCTATCAACTCTTGCCAAAAAGTCCTGATGATCAGAGAGGTGATTTAAGAATTTAAAAGGTATGCCACCTGTGCCTGCTTGATCTTCGAAAGTAATACATAGGGGGGAATGGTCCGAGAACATAGGGTCTAGTACCATAACTTCCAGATGAGGCCAATTCACCATCCATTCCACATTCACCAATGCTCTGTCAATTTTGCTGTAGATGTGATTGTTTGTCCAAGTGTATAACTTTCCTACTGTCTTCATTTCAGTTAGTTCTGTGTCAATTAGGAAGTCCTTGAAATCTTTAATCTCCTGTTCCTGGACATCTGCACCATTTATTCTATCGTCTACCTGAAGCACAGCATTATAATCTCCCGTTAATAGCCATGATCCTTGTTGTAAGGTCCCTAATTGCTTCAGTTCTGTCCACAAACTTCTTCTATTTCCAACAGTGTGTAGGCGATAGATAGCAGTGAAATAGAACTCAGTAGCCTGAAACTTCACCAACCCATGTATATATTAACTTGCCACTTGCAGTGGAGTATAGTCTATAACATTATGGTCCCACAAAATCCAAATTCTCCCTCTAGTGTTTGAATTGTAATTATCATGCCAACTCCAACCAGGGACTATCTTCTTTATGATTTGTCCGGCATTCTGCTCCTTTACTCTATGCTCGACTATAGCTATCATTTTAATTTTATTTCTACTAATAAATACCTTAATCTCCTTTTGTTTGTACAACTTATTCGTTCCCCTTACAGTCCATGTAATCAATGTCATTTTAGAATTGTAGGGATTTCAGTACTACCAAATCCACTCCTTTTACTACACTGGCCTTTATCATTTGTACCACTAGGATGTTGCTGCAAAATGTTCCCTTGGTCACCTAATGGACTGAACCCATTAGTAATGTTGAGTAGATCTTTGCCAATTCTTGGTCCCTGGACATTCTTTGTAGCAGTCTTGCCCACTGCCATCTTCCATTTGTCTACTTGCTCTGGTTCCTGCGCAACTGGATGAACAACTGGACACTTAGGCGGCTCATCTTTCTGAACATCAATTGTCTTTTGCGGCACACCCAGCTTTCCACCCTTTGTTTGCCACTCCTGCATCTGTTTTTTAGGATTGCCTCTTGGCTGTTGTGCTGGTTTTTTCAGAGGCAGTTCAACAGAACACACATGCCCAATTTGTAAACATTTGTTGCAATACTGTGGTTGCCAATCATATCATATTTCCTGCTTAAATATTTTCCCATTTGGATCCTAGACTTTAATAATTCGGGACAGTGGCTTGGTCACATCCATCTCTATTAGCACTCTAGCAAAAGAAATCCTCTCTATCTTCGATGTACATTCATCCGCATATATAGGATTCCCCAGCACACTACAAATTCTACTCAGTGATTCCATACACCAACAATTAAGAGGTAAATTTGGGAATTTAACCACAGGGGTATTGTGCTTAAAACTTCCTCACTGAAATCAAAGTTTGGCTCCCAATCATTGAGAATTATAGGCCTATTATTCAAAGTATGTGGTCCAGAGAAGATTACCTCATTCCTGTCCTCCATTGTACTAAATTTGATAACAAAGTAGCCTTCATTGTGGTAGTAGATCTTAGGTTTTGCAACAAAATTCCACCGAGCTTTTATAAATCTTTCCAGAGCTCCTATAGTTGGGGTATCCCCTACTACATATAGGATTACTGCTGTTTTCCTTTTTTCTGTCTCCTTCTCTACATCTTCTTTTCTCAATTGCCAATACCTTTTGCAGCCAACCTACACACCTGAGCTTATTTCAGCCTTTGATTGTAGCTAATTAGTAATTACACATGTTCCTTCTGTTGTTGTAAGGAGGAGTTTTAGTCAGTTGTGGACTCACTGAATAGACAAGTGGATATGTTTTCCAGACATTGTTGCTTATACCGATTTTTTTTTTCAGATTCTCGAGACTGCTTTTAAAAAGGAAACTGTGGGTCTTGTTACAAGGGAGCAATATGTTGAGAAGGTGAGTTGATCGCTTTGCATATAAGATTCTTTCCTTTGCAATTCATCTCTTGATGAAATTAACTGCTCTTGTATTTCGAATCATGTATAGAGGGTCACTATTAAAACCAAGCTTGAAGAGGAAGAAAAGGAGAAGCTTCAGAAATTGCAACAAGAGTGAGTGTATTTCCTACTTCGGTGGCAGTCTTGCGAAGCTGAAAGAGTGCAATATGTATGAGTTCTTTTGTGATGTATGTTTAATTTGTGGACTGATTCTTCTGTCACAGGGAGGAAGAGCTTCAGTTACAAAAGCTTAAAAAGAGGAAGATAAAGGCTGACCCTCGGCTATCTTTTTGCGATGATTTGGATAATGGCAACGAAGATGAAGACGAGGAAAACAGTAAGAAATAATTTTTTTATTTGGTCTTGAAATTTGAAGTCTTCATGAGCACCATATTTCTTTCACCCATAAGTTTGCCACTCTTCGGAAAGAGAGATAAATACAGACTTGTTTCAGGTGTTTTCTTTTTTAAATTTTAATTCCACAAACTAAACAACATTGTCAAAGAAGGTTCATGATTGCTATAAACTTAAACTTATGCAAGACATGGGTGGGTCTTGGTTCAAGTAATTTCATCATGTAGCAATTTATGTTTATATATTATTGTACAGCTTAAAAAGAAGAAAACAAGGTATTACATACAGTTGAAACTAACTTGGTGTTTAGTAATGGGATCTGTCGTACTGAATAGGAAAAAGAAAAAAGAAATTTATGTGCGCAAGCTAGCCCGGACACCGCCGTCATAAAAAATAAAATAAAAGAAACAAGGTAAGAATAGAAAAGAAAAAACTATAATTGGAGTAACATTGTATAAACTTGATTGCATTTAGACTTGCTCGGCTGCTCCAGACAAGTAGCAATCTCTTAGCATTCCTTTATTTTCTGATACTGCATGCCTGTCTTAAAGTAAGTTTATATCCAAGATCATTTTGTGTTAAAATAGAAGGAGAACTTGACAAGAGATCCTATTGGTTAGCAAAGACATGCTTTTTTTTTTTTTTTGATGTGAAGAGTGGGTAACTTTCTTGAATCATGGTGCTGCACTTCAATATAAGTTCCCCAAACCATTTTGTCCTTCTAGAGGACCCATGTAACGATAAGAAATCCTTTTCTTAGAGAGCCAATGCCTTAAGACAGACCTTAGTAGCAGTTGTCGCCGCCTACTTCACTGAGTTGTGGTTGCATAACATAAAGAAAAAGCAGCCAGCTGGTTATGTTTATATATTTTGTGTCTGTGTATATATATTATTATTTTTTTCCATTTTAAACCCGGTGCTCTGTTCCCCTCCTTTACTATTTGGGGGGGGGGGGGGGGGACAGGATTGTTGTCGTACACTTTGAATTCTTTTTAATTTTTGTCAGCGACTTGGTGGATATTTTTGTTGGTTAGATCATAGATGGTACATGGCATCTGTGGCATCTTTTTTTTTTTCTTTTTGGAACTCTGATGTGCACGTTTCATGAGTTTTCCCAGTATTAGCGGTGAGAAAAGAAAAATCTCAGCTTGGTCAGTTCAATCACATTAGAAGTTTGGCACGATTTAAGATAAAGAGGGAAATGGTCTTAGGATGCATGAGTTTCTGAAAATAGATATCCTACTCAAAAAAAAGTAGAAATGCACGCAAGCTTACCCGTACACCACTCTCATTATAAAAAAGAAAGTTATCCGACTATCCATGTCTTATTTAATGAAAATCACGCGGCATTTATTGTCTCTTAAGTTTGTCAGGTGCCACTATGGCACTACGTGTAATCAGATAAGCATGAATATGTGATACGATCCGAGATAAACAAAACAACGGAATATGAAAATAACAATAATTAAAGCAAAAACTAATGATAGGTTTGATTATGATAATCAAAAGTAGTCTGATAATGAAATTTAGAAGAAAATCTAGAACCCTAGGTGAACGTCTCAAGCAACGATCGGAAAACTATTCGATAGCCTCCTAAGAACGACAAATTAGAACCTATAAAGAAAGGAGAACAAGATTACCCTCAAGAACCCAAGTTAGTCGAACTCGAACCAAGAGGTTCCAAATCTCTCTCAAGAGTTTTCTTATCTCAAAATATGCTGAGCTCCTAATGAAGTTAACCCTAGGTTGTTTAAATACCCAATGGGTAAAATAGGAAAAGTTTCAAAGTTAATTTCCCAAAAAATCTCGCCAGGCCAAACCGTAGCCCCAACCATAACCCAACCATAACACACAGCTAAACCGTGACGATTCCAGAACCTTATTTTCTTCAGCTCTTCAGGCCCCTCTTGAACCGTAGCCAACGGTTGGTGAAACCGTGTCACACGGTTTGACTTGTGGTCTGGATTCTTCAATTCTCAAGACTCCAAACATGGTATTCTTTGCATGAATCCTCCAAGTAACTCTCCAAACATCATCATGCAGCTCCTTAGCGTGCATCCCTTGAACGTTCTTGGACTTGGAGCAGGTCAACGGTCCACTAGATAATTTGGGGTCATTCTCAATGTTCTCCATTTTGCCCGGACTATCCAGGATCATATCAGTATGTTTATGTGCATATACGCAGAAAGACATCCGGGACACGAGCATGTCTAAACAATTGCATTAGCTAATCGTTATGACATAGTTGATATAAATTGCCTTCAGATTGTATGCCATGGTGCTTATAGCTCCATCTTTTCATGTCTCATCTGCAATATAGAGAATGAAGAATCTGACAAGCGTGTGTGGAGAAAATTTGGCAAAGATCCTACAGTAGAGACCAGCTTCTTACCGGACAGGTTGGGCATTCCTACAATCTTCCTCCCCCAAAAAGAAACCCCTTTCTACTTCGTTTTGTTTTTTATCGTGTTCTCTTTTGGCCTTTTTACTCATTAATTTAATTTGGAATTCAAAGTGCACTTTTTCAGTGAGAGGGAGGCAGAGGAACAAGCTGAACGTGAAAGGCTCCGGAAACAGTGGGTGCGCGAGCAGGAGCTAATCAAAAGTAAGTGTATTTTGCTTACTTAAAACAGTTTTTAATCTCCCGTCACCCGTCTTTGGAGGTGACTTCCTAGAATTCTGAAGTGTTTGAAGAAGTCTAGCTTCTGATTGTTTCTCTTGCTATATTCTAGACGAGCCTCTACAAATCACTTACAGCTATTGGGACGGAACAGGCCACAGACGAGTGATCCAGGTCCGTAACTACCAGACATGAAGAGCCTATAAAGCTGTCTAAACTTTTGAATTTCGCTTTTCAATTCAATTCTACTACTTCCATGTCCAGGTGAGGAAGGGTGATTCCATAGGGGAGTTTCTTCGGGCTGTTCAGCAGCAGCTTGCACCTGAGTTTCGAGAGGTTCGAACTACTTCAGTGGAGAATCTTCTTTATGTGAAAGAAGATCTAATCATTCCTCATGTAAGATCCTTCGTGCTTGTGTGATTCATGTGCGAGTCATGTCTTATCTTCTAATTTGCTGAATACTGGCTAACTCGCTGCTAATTTTGGTGCATTTTCAGCAACACAGTTTCTATGAGCTGATTATAAACAAAGCCAGGGGAAAGAGTGGACCGGTAATGTTCAATCCTGACTGATGTTCTGATGAAGTTGATGCTTCACGTAGCTTTCTGCTTATGTCTAAGAAGAGAAGAGTACTAGTTAGTTTCTTGCATTTAACACTAAAATACCCATTCCACATATCTTCACATTAGTCATTCAATGAAAATAGCATCTCTATACTGTACTTTGTGCGTTTCTTCAGTAAAACTCTATCTACTTATCAAAAATAGTATCTAAAAAAAAGCAAGAATAAAGTACTAAGGGCTTGGAGGTGGCTGTGGAGTAGAGTTCCTCATGCAAATGCTATCCTCTCTGCGGAGCTGAAGAGTATTGGCCACCAGAAAATTAGCTTTTCCATTGTCTATAATACATTAAATTTCTTGTTTTCTTCCTGTAGGTCACATTTCTTTTAAGTAATTTGATTCAGTTCAAAATAAATCTCCCCCACTAGAAAACCATATGGTGGTTTAGAGTTCTTTGAATCCAGAGAAAGATCTCTGTAGTGTTTTCAGTATATAATCTGTGCTTGTTGGTTGTCTTTCTTTTTTCCCCAATTCATTGGTTAACATTATTATTGAAATTTGGAAGATAGTTCCTACAGTTGCCATTTTACATTAATCACTTGTGACTCTTCCCCATAACTCTTTATGAAGTCAGTCGTAACAGACATTATATTTAATGATACTGTACTCAAATTTGGTTTCGTTTTTTAATTCTTAAATCAAACGTGAATTTGGCATTTATTTGCATTAGTTTCTGCATAGACAAAATCTGGTCTAGAATATTTTCAAAGGAAAGTAGCACGAACACATCCTTTCAACAAAAGGATGTACAATGATGGTGATTACAAAAGGATGTATAACAATGTATCTGTATGTCTGTGTCTTGTGTCTTGTGTCTTTGCATAATGCCTTGCGTCATTCTTTTTTTTATGAGATCCAAAAATGCATTGTGTCATGTTATACAATGTGAAATACCTGATTTCGAGTTTATCCCATGCTTGTTGAATCTGTGGCAGTTACTCAGTGGGAATTATCTTTAATATTCTTGACAGCTTTTTCACTTTGATGTCCATGAAGATGTGCGGACCATTGCTGATGCTACTATAGAGAAGGATGAGGTATGAATTCCTATTTGCACATGCACTTTGTCCATGTTAAGTGATTTTAACTGTACCGGGTTCGATTTTTTTCTATGATATGTCGTATTGAATGCTTCTGGTGACCAATCCAAAAAAGTGGGGTTGTTAGTGTAGCATTGTGACATATGCTTCTTTAACTAATAGAAATCAAAGCTTTTCTTTTTAGTTTTTTCTTCCTTTTCCTGTTAGACCTTTTCTGTTAGTAGTTCTGTTCTCTGAAATTAACCTCAAATAGCAATTTTCTTGTATATTGTCCTGGAAAATGATGTATGTCCGAGAGAACATGGAATCTGTGTGTGCATGTGTGTGTGTGAGAGAGAGTGTGTGTGATAGGGAGGGACGGAGGGAGAGATCCCGTAAGTGTTACTAACTTGTTCCTGCATGTGGTTGCTCTTGATGTTTCACATCCATTTTCTTACTTTACTCTGTGTTACAATTGCTATGCAGTCACATGCTGGGAAAGTTGTAGAGAGGCATTGGTATGAAAAAAACAAGCATATATTTCCAGCTTCTCGGTGGGAGGTAACATCTCTTATTCTATTTTCCTTTGTCGTGTTTATATTCTTCACTGGCTGGCGATGGACTTGATTTGACAATTATTATGTCAAGTCTTCTAAGTTCTCACTCGACACAATTATAGTGAGTATATTAATGCTGCTATTGATACCATACCGCAACTAAAGTGCAGCTAACACGTTAATTGCACTCAGAACACCCTTCCACCCCTACCACGAGACATTGTAATGTTGTATACCTATTTCCTTCTACATAATATGCCATTGCCTGTCTTTTGTTGCAGATATATGACCCAACAAAGAAGTGGGAGCGATATACAATCCACGGGGATTAAGCGTATCAAAATCATTTCACGCCAACGTGCGCGTGTCAGTTTACACCATTGGACTGTTAAAGACAGGAGGACTGTATCTATAATATTTACTTGTATGATGCTTGTGTAAGAACAAATGGGCTGCCAATGTATTGTCCTTTTTGGACTGAGAACTCCTGTTCTGGATAATTAATGTACGGCCTTTTGTTTTAACATTTTTATTTCTTCTTCTACTTTGTTTTTCAGTTTCCAAAGAATATCCCTGTTGAACTCTAGATGGCAACGTGCGCACTACAAGTCCACTTTCAGTTATTACTGCATCTTTAGTTAATTTGTTGATGCCACTTGCTTGGCGTAGTAAACAGAAAAATGGCGAAACAGTTGGCATGACAATATTAACTTGTATTTTTAGCTTTCACGATACGATTACTACATATTGTGTCTTTTGCTTCAGCTTTTGTTTAATACTATCTTTACTGCTTTTCTTTACTTGGATTCTTCTCTTTACATGCTTTTCTTGAGTCAAGTGTCTATTGGAAACCACCTCTCTACCTTCACAATGTAGAGATAAGTTTTGCGTAAACACTATATTTACCAAACTTCACCTGTGAGATTATACTGTTGTTGTTGTAGTATTTTTAGCTTTCACGATCTTACCATGATGAAAGGGCTAATTGTATATATCATCTTTATAAAGCAAAAATGGTTAATGGTAATTCTGAGTCCTTACGTTTAAGCATGTAAAACCAATAATGTAATACTATAATATAGAAGCTCATCACTATATTAGTCTACATGCAGAAGCTTAATGGGAGAAATTCAAAAATAGCCAGATTTATCACTGGTCGTTGAAAAATAGCCAAGTTTCAAAAGTCATCGAAATTTAGCCACTTTAAATCTGAGCGAAAACACTGTTCAAAATCCGGAAAAATACGCCCGCAAATTTTACGGGAGTTCCAGCATAAGTATGCTTGAACTCCCGTAAATTTTACGGGAGTTCCAGGATAACTATGCTGGAACTCCCGCAAATTTTACGGGAGTTCAAGCATAATTGTCCAGTATAATATACTGGAGTTTGGAGCACTGGTGCTCCAGTCTCCCGCAAATTTTACAGGAGTTAGCAAAGTATACCGGTCCAGCATAATATGCTGGAGTTCGTACACAAATGCACCAGAACTCCCGTATATTATACTGGACCGGTCCCTGTTGCAGCAAAATAGTGGCTATTTTTCATTGACTTGATAAACGCTGACTATTTTT
>NW_017671991.1:30948-112490 GCF_001879085.1 Nicotiana attenuata
TCGGCGAGCACTGAATAGAAACGAAAAAGACTACAAAAGATAGATCCGGTGTGGATTGTTCAACAATGTTATTTTGTGGAAGAGGAAGATACAGATGAATGGCGTTCTCTGCAACTTTTCGGTGTTCATCTTCTCTATGTTGTCCTCTGAATAATTCAACAATTTCACGCACTTTGCCTCAGTCGTCTTCTTCACTCTCCTTTCGATCTTCGCCTTCACTTTTTAACCACAAAAAGTCTTTGTCTATTCGATCTGCTACACTTGAAGGTAATCTTTTACATACTTGAGTTTTGGATTAATAGCTTAATAGAAAGGAAATTTGAAGAAGAACTCGATTATTTTGCCAGAGAGAGAGAGAGAAAGAGAAAGAGCGAATTGAAAATGAAAGAGAAAGAGGGGTGGGGAGAAAATCTGAAAGAGAAAACTGATTTGGGAATGGAAAAGTTTCCTCCGCATAAAGAAAAAGAGTGGGGGCGGCGATGTGGCTAATCAGTGAAAATAATTTTTCAACATTATAGAAATTGGGCCATACCGGGTAAGAAGGGGAGAAATTCAAAAATAGCCAGATTTACCACTGGTCGTTGAAAAATAGCCAAGTTTCAAAAGTCATCGAAATTTAGCCACTTTAAATCTGAGCGAAAACACTGTTCAAAATCCGGAAAAATACGCCCGCAAATTTTACGGGGGTTCCAGCATAAGTATGCTTGAACTCCCGCAAATTTTACGGGAGTTCAAGCATAATTATGCTGGAACTCCCGCAAATTTTACGGGAGTTCTAGCAAGTATAATTGTCCAGTATAATATACTGGAGTTTGGAGCACTGGTGCTCCAGTCTCCCGCAAATTTTACAGGAGTTAGCAAAGTATACCGGTCTAGCATAATATGCTGGAGTTCGTACACAAATGCACCAGAACTCCCGTATATTATACTGGACCGGTCCCTGTTGCAGCAAAATAGTGGCTATTTTTCATTGACTTGATAAACGCTGACTATTTTTCATTGATCAGTGTGAAAACTGGCTATACCATGATATTTTAACAAGCTTAATGTGTTTATAATCTCATCTTACACAAGTTCTAGTGGTTTAATAGTACTCTTCAATATCGCCCCAGGGCCTAGCTCAAGTGGCAAAGGGTGGTGGATTTGTGTCTTAGGTCACAGGTTCAAGTCCCCCACACCATGCAAAGCAAAGCCTCTTATTTAAGAGGAGAAGGGTAGAGGGGCGGGCCCATTAAAAAATAATAGTCTTCAATATCTTGCCAAGTGTAATATTCTTTTGTAGAATTAAGTGTAGGTAAAATGAAATCCACAAATATTGTTCTAGTGCGCTGCTCCGTAAGAAACAACAACAACAACAAACACCGTCGATTCAGGACGGGCAAGAAGAGCAAGGAAGGAAGAAAGATGGAAGAGATAAAAAGGGACAGATAACTGCTCCGTAAGAAACTAACCCAAATAACTTTTTTTAGGAATATGAGTAACGTCAAGATTTTTCTTTAATTCATGAGAATTAGCTAACCATAAAATCTACTCCGTCTATCCCATTTGTGCAACACCTTTTATTGGATACAAGGTTTAAGAAAGATTTTTGAAACATATAATCTAAAACAAGTTATAGATATTTGTTTGGCAATAAATGAGAAATCTAAAATTAATTATTTCTAAATATAAAAAGGTATCATATTTTTTTTGACATACTAATACGGAAAATATATCACATAAATTGGGATAATGACAATACCTTTCTCAGCAATTTAAATTTTTTTATTGCTCGTGTAATTATTTCATTTCTCATCGCATATCTATTCCACTTATGATAAATTCCTCTAAAAAAAATTCCCTTTGCAAAATTTCAACCAAAGCTAATAGCCTGTTTGGCCAAGCTGCAAAAATCAGCTTATTTTGATAAGTGTTTTTTCTCAAAAGTGTTTTTTTCAAAAGTAGTTTTGGTGAGAAATAGTTTGTGTTTGGTTAATTAATTTAAAAAGCACTTTTGAGCAGCAATGAGTTTTTGACCAAACTTTTAAAAAATTCTTCAAAGTGTATTCTTCTCAAAAGTGCTTCTGGAGAGAAACTACTATTTTCTGCTTCTCCAAAACTGCTTCTATTCTCCTCAAAAATACTTTTTAAAAGCTTGGTCAAACACATGAACTTTGAAAAAAATATTTTTTTTGAAAAAAAAATGCTTCTAGAATTGGAGAAGCTCGGCCAAAACCGGCTATAAGTAAGCTTATTGATTGTGTTGTAAAATATCACTAGTTGTCTAGATTTTCGAATTTGCGGGAAGTCATTAATAACCAAATCTTGTGAGTTCTGTAGCAAAGCCCAAAGTGAGTATTTCTCAGTTTGGGCCCAAATTGAGTTGGCATAACATATCTGTTTTCACATGAATAAATCTGTTAAAAAAGAAAAAGAAAATTCTGAGCTGGGTTTGTTTTGTGTGACCTCAGAGCTTGATTTTCTGTTTTACTCTCATCTTTGGTCTTCGTTCGTGTACTCCGCCTTCCTCTCAAAATGAAAATTAGGGTTCTCTTCGTCCTGGCTCTTCTCCTCTTCTCTTCATCTTTTCTTCAAGGTTTGCTTCTTAGATCCCAGATCTTACTTCCTGAGAACTTTCAGTCAAATCCCTCATCTTTGCATGTTAATTTAGTAGTTCATCGCATTCGCATGCTCATGCACGATCGCATGAACAATTTTACGTATTAAGCTTTATTTAATGGAGTACTCTGTTTCTTTGATATTCGTAATTTTGATTCTCTTCGATTTAATCGAGGTTTGACTATTTAATGTTGACTATTCCAATTTTGTTATTGCTTAACTGGTATCGGGTTGGATTATGATTTTGATTGCTATAGTAAATCTGGAACGTTGAATATTATGCTTTGATATGTTCTCCATTTGGAAATGATAAGCGTTAGAATTGATTGTGGACTTTGATTGTGGAAAGTTTTTGCTAGTTTTGGTTAGTCAAAGTGATTGTCGTTGACTTGATAATAGCTTCTTGTGTTTTGTTTCGTATAATGACTTGGAAAAGAAATGATGATGCATGCATTGCCTGCTCCCTGATAGAATTCTCCACTCTTTTGATTTAGTTAGATCTTCATATTTTTTTTTTATAATGGTGGTGTCCGGGTCAACTTGGATGCACCTTGATTATTCCACCGGGTACTTGCTTACTCCCACCAGCTCAGTTACTATGTAACTCTGCCCACCAAGAATTAGACAGATGGGAAGCAATCACCTAGTGTTTTTTGCCTCCTCTAAGATTCAAACCTAAGACCTCATGCTTCGGATTTAGTTAGATCCTCAATGTTATGCTACTTTTTACGCCTCATAGCTTTTTTATGATGTTGATTAGGTTGATTATGAGAATTTCCTTTCAGGCTTTAACTTGTTCGGTCATTTTGAGCAAAATGTATGTTCTCGATAGCTGGTTTTGGATTGAGGCTTAGTAGTTGTTGTTCATTGTTAATTGCTATTGTTGTATTTCGTGAAGTTCATTTTGGTGTTAATATTTTCTTTTTAGTTGCTAGAGCTCAATCCGACCCTGAAGCAGAAGTGGTTGAGGGTACCAAGGAAGGAGGGGATCTTGGAATTGTTGGTGAGGATGTCCAAGATTTTAGCAGTGAGAGTTATAGTCCTGCACCTGGGATTGAAACGATTTGTGTTTTCCCTAAAAACCCATCTAAAGGTGAGTTTAAATTCAGTGTCTACTATGCATCTTTATTATCTTTACCTAATTTTGCTTTGGACAAGGTTGCTGTTAATGGTTTGCCTCTCTTAAATCATGTTTTTCGTTGTCTATGCAGTAGTGGCAGCTGGTGAGGAGAGCGAGCTGTTGGTTGGAATGAAAAATGATGGTAATTCTGTATTTTCCTTTTCTTTGTCCCATTAAGTTTTTGATTTTTAATAGTATTGTTCTGATAGCATCTCTTCCTTTATCTGCTCTTATGGATTTATTTGCCGACTTTGGATAAAGCAGGGGAATCAAATCTGAATATCATTGCCATCCAAGCCAGTGTTCACCTTCCCTTTGATCATCGCTATTTGGTTCAAAATCTTTCTGTTCAGGTAATTGTTGATTACATCCTTTCCTATTAATCATGCTTTATGCTGCTTGCTTCTTAAGATTATTGGTGAAATATGTTGACTGAACTGAAAAAAGTGGTATTTATTCTCTCTAGATTATTTAGCTTCTATTTGGTTCCTTAAGTTTGCATATAGTCTTGTTATATTTATGTTGTCTCAAATTTTTGTGATCTGAAAGGCTTTTTCTTTCGCTTGTCTCTTTAGTTGTGAGTTAGTTTAAGTTGGGGCTTAGGTATCGTTAAATTTACCTTGTTTTAAATTTTGGTGATAATAACGTTACCCGAAGATATTCCATGATACATATCATGTTTGCACTTAATAGTTTCTGTTCTTCAGCTAAAGTTTCGTTGCGTTTGCTCCTAACAAGCTATATTTCACAAGAGCTATTTGTAAATGCCCTTATTTTCTCTCCTTTTAGCTGATGACCACGATAGGTTTTCTAAATATTTATATTTTCTCTCTTGCCAAATTTGTTGGTTAGAAAGATTTTAATCAAATATAAGATTGCTTGAATTAATAAGGTCCTTGTTTTCTTTTTAGAAGTTACTGAGATATGACATTGATCACGGAGAAGGGAAAGAGAAGATGACTCTTTACAGACGCGAAATTACTTTAGCATACAATTTCAAAGAATTAAAAACATCCCATTTTTGCATGAAACTTCTCTTTATTGACTTTACTTATGATGAACTTAAACTATTTGGGGCATTCAAAAAGCTTCAAAATGAATTCTATTCTGAAGGAGATTTCAAATCAACTAACAAATGAATTATCGTGCCTTAACTTGCTTGGAAGGAATTGAACATACCCTAAACACTTTACCAATTGGCTTCCTTGGTGAAATGTAATCCCAACCTCTCGGCTGGAAGAGGAGTTTTCCACTAAAACAACCTCACATGTCAGAGCTAAGTTTTATTGTCAAGTTGAGCTCTACTAGCACAGCATTTTTAAGTTCACCAACTAAGGTAGAGTTCATGTTGGAGCTAAGAAAAGGCCATACTTATATGGCACCTTGGGTATACCTGTGTTTGTTCAAACATCTGTTCAGTATATTTCATACTTTGTTTACTAATATTTGGATATCAGAATTGGCTAATTGTGTATCTTCGTTCATTTACTAGGCTTTTAACAACGCAACAGTTCCTCCTTCTGCTCAGGCTACCTTTCCATATATATTTGCTGTCAGCAAATTTATGCAGGTTTGTTATATAGCATTATTACCATTTTTTTTGATCAACTAACATGGAAAAATTGTCCTGCTTATTTTCATATAATTGCTTTGACTTCATTCTCACAGTTTCTTCTCTGAACTGATAACTCTGTTCATCATGTTGCAGCCTGGAAGTTTTGATCTCGTGGGCACAATTATTTACGAGATAGACCAGAACGCTTATCAAAATGTGTTCTACAATGGAACTATTGAAGTGACTGAACCTGGTGGTCTTCTCAGTGTTGAGTCTGTTTTCCTGTTTTGTCTTGGAGTTGCCCTCCTTGGTCTTCTCGGGTTCTGGATACGTGGCCAGCTACAAAATCTCTCAAAGGTGATTATACTTGCCTATGTTCCTTGTAAGATGGAAAAAAAGGTGCTTTAAAAACTCGGTTATATCTTAAAAAATGCCTGTAGGGTATGTATGAGGGGCCACAAGTAGTTAGTGTGTGGGGTTATTGTTTCTAGATCTTGCACCACTATCCTATTGACATATATGTCAACGGACTCTGAAATCTGCTTCTTGAAGTGACTGAGAGCTGATGTGCTTGCTGGTAACAGTGAGGGGTTTTTTAGTCATACAGAGGCGTTAGTGTTACCATATGGGAACAAAGCAATCTGTTGAGCAGCTGGACCTAAGAAAAATACCTCCCTTTTAATGCAGCTTAGTGCTATTTTCTGAATAAAATATCTCTTAAAAAAATGTATCAGCAATAAACACATTAGGGGTTTTTTCATTTAAGCATATGAATTCGTCTGCTCTTGTTTCCTTCTAAATCATTCTCTTTCTTTTCTGGATGTGTGTGTAGAAAACTAAGAGAGCACCAAAGGCAAAGGTTGAAGTTGGAACTGCAACAACTGATGCATCCATGGATGAATGGTTGCAGGTATGTGGTTTATTATATTGTTAAGAGTACATTTCTGGAAATGTTTAGTAATCTAGATTTCAAATTTCTGGAAATGTTTAGTAATCTAGATTTCAAAATTTTTATGTGTATATTTACATTTGGATTCGGGTCGGAAGGATTTGCTAACTTTCCTGTTCCTTTTTCAAGGGAACTGCATATACTCAGTCGCAGTCCAACAAGTTGAAGAAGAAGAAGTGAATGGCTTGAATGCTCCTTTTAGCTGTATTTTACGGGATGTCCAAAACGTGAGGATTTAAATTAGGAATGTAAGACCTGCTTCACTGTTGTAGCACGAGGATAACTTATTAGCCTCCAATTTTACTTTTTACTACACCAACGAACTAACTGGGTATCGAGGAAGCAAAGAAACAATTTTGTCAAATTCTACTCTCATTTTTCCCTTTCAACAAATTTACCTTTTCCCTTTGTGTTGACTTGGTCTGCATCAGATTCTTATGGTTTTTGTTTCTTTGAGTTAGATACTTCTGCCATATTTTTTTGATTAGCCGCCTCTGTCTTCTAAAATCAATTAGAAGAAAACAACACCAGAATCTGCAGTCCATTATTCAGTCTGATGTTGCTTTCATTTCCTTGACGTAAATTGAAATTGCCAGGCTTCTTTTAAGAGAAAAATAAGATTGAATTGTTTTAACGTCTTTAATGTTGTGTTAAGGTTGCAATCACCGGGTTGAGCAGAAAGCATATTTTAGAGCTTCAGTAACTTTGCTTTAGACTTATTGATAAAGTAAAATTAATCTTTTCATAGTTCTTCAAATTGTTTCACTCAGTACGCACAGTTTAAGAGAGTTGTCGGCTACGAAGATTTGAACATGTTGAATTTGGAAAAATCTAATATAACAGTAAAAGCGTCAAGTTCGACCATGGAAATGTGGACACCTAACATACATGAGATGAAATGGGAAGCAGATCACATCAATCTACAGATCACCTTCATTACTATGGCATTTAGGAGTGGGTGAAGAAGCAAAAGATTCATCAAAGATTTTTTATTTTCTTAGGCTTCGCTGGATGTCTATTATCCACCTTTCTGGCTCTGTATATTTAAAGCAATTAAGCATCACATGCTACAGAAAATGCAGTCGCTATATATGAAATGTGGAACCTCACCCACCTAATTGCTAACTGTGAGATATTATTTTCCTTCCCCTTTTGGTTGGAGAGGGAAATAAATTGAAGAAATTTCCTTTTCTTTGTTAAAACAAGGAAAATAAAGCTGTTAACTCAGATATTTTTATAGTAAATCATGTAGAAAGGAGAACTTCATTGTTCACTCAATTCTTACCTCTTGATATCTTTAGTTCAAGTCATTTGAAACACCGTGCCTTTTTTTCACACATTCAGATTGAATACTTTCGTGCATTACAATTAATATTGACAGCATATGTACAAACAAAGCGGACGCACCTTATACATAGAGGGGTCACGGGCACCCCGAAACTTTGACAAAAACTTCATATAGACTTGTAAATGTCTTCAAGAAATAATCAGATATTAGCATAGGCCCCCGTATCAATCTTTATGAACATTGATAAATTTATATTGAATGTCATACGGTACCCCTGTAACCGCCGAATTCTAGGTCTGCCTCTGTGTACAAACCTTCTAACGTGACTATAAATTTTGTGCTTTGCATATTAGAAAGCTGCATGTGATGTGGGAAATGGTATTCATGTAAAGCATGGCGAATTATTTGGAGAATCTGTCACGACCCATTTTCTGAACAAACCGGGACCGGCACTCGATCACTAAACATGACTGAGCGAACCATCTCTGCTTATCAAATCTATTATATCTCCAAACTTTATATGCAGCAAGGCAATACTCTAACCAAATACTTTTGTTTAATTTAAGCATTTAAATAAATCAACTCCAAAATATTATTCATAGTAACCAATGAAATACTACTAAGTTATTATCAAAAACAACTGAATCTTAACCCAACGACTATGTCTATGAAGCCTCTACTGATAAACTGACGCACTGCTCAGGACATGAGATTTCCTGGTCAGTTCTCTAAGTAACAAAGAAATAACTAAATAAAGATGACTCTAAGGAATACTCCACGAACAAAAGCGGAGCTCACCAATAGCACTGGAAGCGAAGGAAGTCCTAACTCGTAGCCTGCTCACCTGCAAATCCGGTTCCTACGTTGTACCGCAGACCAACGTAGGTTCCCAAAAGAGAACGTCAGTACCATCCATTGTACTCAGTGAGTCTCAACAACAGGGGGCGAAACTTTAATAACATATACATTATGAGCAAAGGTTCTAAATGCATGTAAAACATAAAGCTTATAGGAATAATCCTAAATAATTGCATAATAGCAGTTATGAATATTCTAAAAGAAATTCTTTTCCCTTTTTTTCTTTCTTTAAAAAAAATACTTCACTTTATACTTTGGGAGTTCCAACTATCCTGGCTTAATTCGTCACCGTGTGATCGGCACGGGTTCGATCCCAACCTGATCGAATAGGCCCAATCCACGAGGTGCCACTCGCTTCATGGTTCTCAACGCTCATGTATCATACCTTAGCATGGCTAAGTAATTTCTCAGCAACGAGACCCTCGGCTCGTGTGCTCCCTACTTTGGCACAAGTAGTTTCAGGAAATCAACGCCTTGATCAGGACCCTCAGCCTGGACGATGACCCCTTCTCAGAATAAAGGATACTCCCAAAAATCTTTTCTTTCTAAAACTTCTTCTTGTGACTTTTCAAGTCTAAATCTTTTATACATACTCATACTGGTATCCTTAAATGTAAGGCATGACATAAGAATGAAATAAACATTCAAAAGTATTTATAAAGGTTCTTGATCCTTCATGAATTTTCAACATGAAAATGGCATATATGAATAACATAAAAATCTGAAATTTATGCACATATATCCAAATAATCATCTAAACTTTAGCTAGAAAATAATTCTAGGTTAATAGGTACTTACTACTCCAATTAAGAACAAAGAATAACATAAAAATCTGACATTTATGCACATATATCCAAATAATCATCTAAACTTTAGCTAGAAAATAATTCTAAGCTAATAGGTACTTACTACTCCAATTAAGTACATATTAACTCTTTTATGCAATTCATCAAACACCTTGTGTGCGTGCTTTTGTGAGTTAAACCACTTTAGTAAAGGGTTATATCAACTCACCTCAAAACTTCTCGAGCCAATACGTAGGCCCCAGTCCAATTGACACCAGTCAACCAATCGATTCTACAACAACCAGTGTATTTTAATCAATTTTAAAGTTTCACACCTAAACATGAAATTTATTGTTGATATAGAGGAAGAAGGGAATTAACTATCCAATTTTTACCTATTACTATTGTAGGATAATTGACAATAGGGAATTTCATATACCTGAATTCAAGAACTAATGATTTGTAAAGAATCCTAGAATCTTTTCGTGGCCTCCGTGAGTAAGCATCGCTGCCTCTGTTTCGTAGGCTTGTGTTTGCTTTGCTTTTTTTGTTTTTTTTTTCCGTTTTTGTTTTGTTTCTTCGAATAAGGCTTCTGCCTTTTTGTTGCTTTTCTGAACAAGGCTTCTGCCTTTTGCCTCCTTCTAAAGTGGAATACGTACTACTAAATGCAAGGCTTTAAGCCCTTTGTTTTGTTATTTTATTTATTTTCCCTTTTTTTTTTGACTTCACTAGTATTTAATTATACTTACTTTTAATAATTAATAACATTAAAATTGTTAATATTTCCCTAATTGTACATCCAACTATTTATAAATAGAGAAGTAACTCAAAATTAATCACAAGGGTTTTAGTTCGTAATAGAAGTAGAATTTAAGATTATAAAAATAAATAATTAAATTCTATATTTCGCGTGTCTTGAAACTTTTATATATTTGAGGAGTGTTACAATCTTCCCTCCTTAAAAACATTCGTCCTCGAATGTTACTAGGGCCTTTTTCTTAAGCTAACAATCAATCCTTAAGTCCTTGAACCTCTTAAGTTTTCTTAGCACTACTCACTTTTCCAAGGGACTCAAAATTTTGGCTAAACTCCCTAAATTTTCAAAAATTTCGGCAGAGTTTCCCTTGTAAATTGGACTATCCAAAAAGTATCCCTGTCACAAATACCATAACTACACCAACAATAACCAAATATACTATAACAGGCCATTCATAGGCACCATACACAGCTCATAAATTAATTATTCACACTCCGGCAAGGAGGTACCACAATAACCAACAAGAATCTAAAACACAACAACTTTAGCACAAGTAAATCACTTTAATGAATTAAATATACTACGGTATAAACTAAATTACTACAACAACTAAGTATAATCTAGGAAGGACAGAAACACTTGCTAACTTGTATTTAATAAATGAAATATAAATGTAAAACCAAACTTAGGTTCACATACTTTTTTCCTCAAATAAATATGGATATTTCTTTGTCATATCTTCCTCGACCTCCCACGTAGCTTCTTTTGAATCATGATTACTCCACAAAATTTACCGATGCTATATCTTTTGTTCTCAACTTTCTTACTTGCCTATCGAGAATTTCTATAGGTACCTCTTCATAAGTCAAACCTTCTTTAATTTCTAAGGTATCGACAGGTATTATATGCGACTCATCATGAATGTACTTTCTAAGCATAGACACATGAAAGACGGGATGAACAGAGGACAACTCAGCGGGTAGCGCTAGCTTATAAGCCATGTTTCCTTTCTTTTCTAGAATTTCATAAGGTTCGATAAATCTAGGGCTAAGTTTTCCTTTCTTACCAAACCTCATAACTCCTTTCATTGGTGAAACTTTTAAAAACACCTTTATCACCAACCATGAACTCTAACTCACGATGCCTCTTGTCAGAATAAGACTTTTGACGACTCTGAGCCGCTTTAAGTCTTTCTCTAATTAGCTGAACTTTCTCCAAGGCCTCACAAACAAACTCTGGACCAATCAACGGCACCTCTGCTGGTTCAAACCAACCCACTGGGGACCTACATCTCCGCCCATACAACGCTTCATAAGGAGCCATACCAATGCTGGCCTGATAGCTGTTATTGTAAGCAAATTCTATAAGTGGCAAGTGATCATCCCAATTACCTCCAAAATCTATAACATACGCACGCAGCATATCTTCGAGAGTCTGAATCATCCTTTCTGCCTGACCATCTGTCTGTGGATGGAAAACGGTGCTCAGATTGACCTTGGTACCTAATCTTTTCTGGAATGCTTGCCAAAAATGCGCTGTGAACTGATGGCCTCTGTCAGATATGATTGAAACTGGAGTATCATGCAATCGGACTATTTTTTTGATGTACAACTGCGCATACTGCTCTGCAGAATCTGTCGTCTTTACTGGTAGGAAATGTGCGGACCTTGTCAGTCGGTCTACGATAACCCAAATTGAATCATGCTTACGGTATGTGCGAGGTAGACCTACTACGAAATCCATATTAATCATCTCCCACTTCCACTGTGGTATCTCTATGTCTTGAGCTAGGCCACCAGGCCTCTGATGCTCAGCTTTGACTTGCTGGCAATTTAAACATTTAGCCACATGATCTGCTACTTGTTTCTTCATGCCTTTCCACCAATACAATTATTTCAAATCTAGATATATTTTGGTAGCACCTGGGTGGATAGAGTACCTCGAACTGTGAGCTTCCTCCATTATGGCTTTCCTAAGACCATCTACATCAGGCACACATAACCGATCATTCAACTTCAAAACTCCGTCACTTCCTAGAGTGAAAGCAGTGATTTCTTTGCTTCTGACCTTCTTTTAGTTTCACTAAGTACGGATCTTCGTCTTGCTTAGCCTTAACATGCGTAACAAGGGAGGATTGCGCTAAGACATAAGCAGTTATATCTCCTTCTTCGGTCTCATCAATCTAATTCCGTCATTTGCTAGTTTTTGAATTTCTCGACCCAAAGATCGCCTTTGTACTGCAAGATGGGCCAAGACACCCATTGACTTCCTACTAAGTGCATCTACTACCACATTAGCTTTGCCCGGGTGATAAAGGATATTGATGTCATAATCTTTCAATAGCTCGAGCCACCTCTCTGTCTCAAATTTAGTTCTTTTTGCTTGAAAATGTACTGGAGGCTTTTGTGATCTGTAAACACTTCAGAATGCTCGCCATAAAGGTAGTGTCGCCATATTTTTAATGCAAACACCACTGCTGCAAGCTCCAAGTCGTGCGTGGGATAGTTCTTTTCATGATTCTTTAACTGCCTGGAAGCATAAGCAATAACTTTTCCATTTTGCATAAGAACACAACCGAGACCAACTCTCGAGGCATCACAATATACCGTGAACCCACCCGAACCTGGCGGCAAGGTTAATATAGGTGCAGTGGTCAACCTTTTCTTTAACTCTTGAAAGCTCTGCTCACAAGCGTCTGACCATTGGAACTTAACTGCTTTCTGAGTCAACTTAGTTAATGGGGCTGCAAGTGAGGAAAACCCCTCCACAAACCTTCTATAGTAGCCAGCTAACCCCAAGAAACTCCTGATTTCGGTTGGCGTTGTCGGCCTAGGCCAGTTCTTGACTGCTTCTGTCTTCTGAGGGTCTACTTTTATTCCTTCACTAGATACCACGTGGCCTAAGAATGCCACTGACTGCAACCAGAACTCACATTTTAAAAATTTGGCATAAAGCTCATTCTCCTTCAAGGTCTGCAAGGCTATTTTGAGGTGTTCTGCATGATCTTCCTTGCTCTTAAAGTACACCAAAATATCGTCTATAAACACAATAATAAAGGTATCCAGGAATGGCTTGAAAACTCTGTTCATAAGGTCCATAAATGCAGCTGGAGCATTTGTCAATCCGAAGGACATCACTAGAAATTCATAGTGCCCGTAGCGAGTTCTAAAGGCTGTTTTAGATATATCTTCTTTTCTGATTCTCAACTGATGGTACCCCGACCTCAAGTCTATTTTTGAAAAGTACTTTACACCCTGAAGTTGATCAAATAAATCATCAATTCTTGGCAGTGGGTACTTGTTCTTAATGGTAGCTTTATTCAACTGCCGATAGTCGACACACATTCTGAGAGACCCATCTTTCTTCTTGACAAACAGAACCAGGGCACCCCATGGTGAAACAATCGGTTTGATGAAGCCCTTGTCAAGAAGGTCTTTCAACTGTTCTCTCAACTCATTAAGTTCTGCTGGAGCCATCCTATAAGGAGGTATAGATATGGGCTGAGTGCCTGGCATGAGATTAATGCCGAAGTCTATGATTCTTTCGGGAGGAAGTCCGGGAGATCATCTGGGAAAACTTTTGGAAATTCTCTAACAACTGGCACTGACTGAAGAGCTGGTGGTTCTGATTCTGGATTAATAATGTGAGCCAAATAGGCGAGACACCCCATACCGATCATCCGTTGTGCCATAAGGTAAGAAATAAACTTACCGACAAGTTATGCTGAACTACCCTTCCACTCTAAGACTTCTTCATTTGGAAATTGGAACCTGACTATCTTGGCATGACAATCTAACATGGCATAGCGGGAAGACAACCAATCCATACCCATGATCACATCAAAATCCACCATTTATAACTCTATGAGATCGGCTTTGGTGTTGCGACCTTGGACTGAAACTATACAACCTCTATAGACTCTGGTGACTTTCACTGACTCTCCAACTGGAGTAGATACTAGGAACGACTCACTAAGTTGTTCAGGTTCTAGTCCGAGGTTAATTGCAAAGTATGGAGTCACATATGAAAACGTTGAACCTGGATCCATTATGGCATAAGCATTATGTGAGCAGACTAAAAGTATACCTGTAATAACTTCTGCAGATGCCTCTGCACTCTGACGATCAAGTGTAGCAAACAAACGGGGATGTCCCCCTCCCTGAGTAACTCGGTCTGCACCTCTGCCTGCTCCATGCCCGGTCTGAATATAAGAACCACGAGCCTGAGGTGGTGCAACTGCAGTAGCTGAGGAACTAGAAGGACGAGTTGATCCACCACTTAAATTACGTCGCAACTTTGGGCAGTTGGCCTTTATATGACCAGTGTCTCCACAATGGTAGCAACCATGAAACCCGAGCTTGCACTGACCTAAATGTTGCCGCTTACATGTTCCACAAAGACCTTGTTGGTGTGAATGTTGCTCAGCATGACTCTGGCTATGTGAGGGTGATGTCCTAAAATTCTGATTCTGGCGAGACTGATTTCCATTACTCTGAGTACGTCTGAAGGAAGACCCACCACCTGACTGATGACCGGACTGAGCTGGTGCTAATGACTCCTTATTAGAGGAATCCCTTCCATCTCCACTGGATGTACCATTAAACCTGTCCGCTGTCCGGGCTTTCTTGTTATGCTCTTTTTCTTCTCTCCTTTGTTGTCTGTCTTTTTCTAAGTGCTTGGCAAATCCCACAACATAAGAGAAGGCTGTCATCCCTATTGCTGCAGCTGATGTCGTATCCTTAATGTGGTAAGCTAAATGTTGGCCCAAGATTAGTTGAAGTTTTGAAGAATGACAAACGAACTCAGTGAAGGACCAGGTTCATCTAAGGAGACACAGTTGTTATGGCCCATACACATGAGATGCACGTGAAGAAGATGAGTCCTTGAGATCAAGCAGCAATATCTTGATGAATATCTTCTGAACTGATCGAAAAGATTGCATATAGGATAAGGAGTTGAAGTCTCCTTATGAAAAGAGAATTACATCCGGATCAAGAATATGGATTAGGATTTAGAGTTGTTCTTGGACTCGAATTGTCAAAGGATCCACAATTCGAGTTCTTATCAAACTCTGATTACTAACTCTATAAGTATAACGATTGTTCTCTTTTAACATGTGATTGCACATAAGCTGAAGTTAAACCAAATTGAGAGCAAAAGAGCTATGCGATTGTTGCAAGCAATTTGTGTGTGATACAAGTGTGCAAATCTGAAGCTACAAGAACTAAGTGTGAAGAACCAATTCCATTGTGTCTTTCTTTATTTCTAGTTCAATTGTAGTAGGTGTTTTAACATTGTACCTTTCCAGCTTTCTTAGAAGCAATTGTATTAGGTGCATTGAGTATTCAAGTTAGAGTTAACTTGAAAGTGTCGCAACAGTTGAGGCTGTGTGCTACACTGGGATTAGAGTTAATCCTTAGGTTTACAAAGAGTTTTGTAATGCTGTTTTTGGCTCATTGAAGTTTAGTGGAAGTTTGGGAAAATCCTACTGAGTAGTAGGTCGTGGTTTTTTTCACCTTTTGAGCCAGGTGTTTTCCACGTAAAAATCTCTGTGTTCTTTATTTCTGTATTTTAATTCCGCAAACAGTAGAAGTTAGAACACCTAGAAGAACCAGGTTCTTCTAACGCGAAAATTAGGTACCACACAAATCACCCCCCTCTTGTGTGGTGTTGACATCTAAAACATCAATTGGTATCAGAGCGGGTTATCCTTGAAGAGGCTAACGCCTTAGGAGAAGATCAAAAATGAGTGCACCACCTGGGAACTGGGAAGGGCAATCCACTGCCAGACCTCCACTTTTCAATGGTTTGTATTACTCTTGGTGGAAGAACATAATGAGAGATCATATCATAGGGGAAGACTATGAACTTTGGGATATAATTACTGATGGTACCCTAGTTACCACTAAGAAGAATGCAGAAGGAATTGATGTGCCAAAAACAAGGGCTGATTGTACTGCTGAGGATCTGAAGAAATGGGAGAAAAAAAGTGGCTAGTGTGTGGTCTAGGACCAGATGAGTACAGCAGGATTCAAAGCTGTACAACTGTTAAGGAAATATGGGACACTCTACAAGTGGCNTGAGCCAAATAGGCGAGACACCCCTTACCGATCATTCGTTGTGCCTTAAGGTAAGAAATAAACTTACCTACAAGCGATGTTGAACTACCCTTCCACTCTAAGACTTCTTCATTTGGAAATTGGAACCTGACTATCTTGGCATGACAATCTAACATGGCATAGCGGGAAGACAACCAATCCATACCCATGATCACATCAAAATCCACCATTTATAACTCTATGAGATCGGCTTTGGTGTTGCGACCTTGGACTGAAACTATACAACCTCTATAGACTCTGGTGACTTTCACTGACTCGCCAACTGGAGTAGATACTAGGAACGACTCACTAAGTTGTTCAGGTTCTAGTCCGAGGTTAATTGCAAAGTATGGAGTCACATATGAAAACATTGAACCTGGATCCATTATGGCATAAGCATTATGTGAGCAGACTAAAAGTATACCTGTAATAACTTATGCAGATGCCTCTGCACTCTGACGATCAAGTGTAGCAAACAAACGGGGATGTCCCCCTCCCTGAGTAACTCGGTCTGCACCTCTGCCTGCTCCATGCCCGGTCTGAATATAAGAACCACGAGCCTGAGGTGGTGCAACTGCAGTAGCTGAGGAACTAGAAGGACGAGTTGATCCACCACTTAAATTACGTCGCAACTTTGGGCAGTTGGCCTTTATATGACCAGTGTCTCCACAATGGTATCAACCATGAAACCCGAGCTTGCACTGACCTGAATGTTGCCGCTTACATGTTCCACAAAGACCTTGTTGGTGTGAATGCTGCTCAGCATGACTCTGGCTATGTGAGGATGATGTCCTAAAATTCTGATTCTGGCGAGACTGATTTCCATTTCTCTGAGTACGTCTGAAGGAAGACCCACCACCTGACTGATGACCGGACTGAGCTCGTGCTAATGACTCCTTATTAGAGGAATCCCTTCCACCTCCACTGGATGTACCATTAAACCTACCCATTGTCCGAGATTTCTTGTTATGCTCTTTTTCTTCTCTCCTTTATTGTCTGTCTTTTTCTAAGTGCTTGGCAAACCCCACAACAGAGGAGAAGACTGTCATCCCTACTGCTGCAGCTGATGTCGTATCCTTAATGTGGTAAGCTAGACCGCCAACAAACCTGCGAATCTTTGCTCTTTCTGACTTAACCATGTGAGGAGCATGCTTAGCCAACCTTATGAATTCCATGTAGTACTCTTGCACACTTTTATTCCCTTGCTTGAGCTGTTCGAACTCTGTAGCCTTAGCTTCCCTATCCTCTTCTGGGATAAAGTTAGCCATGAAGGCCTCTTCAAATTCTTCCCAAGTAGGCGGACCATCATCTTCATCTCTTTTATTTTCCCACATCTCAAACCAAGCGCCGACCACATCTCTAAGCTGGTAAGCAGCCAGCTCCACAACTTCATCATCAAATGCTTTCATCACTCGGAGGGCTTTCTTGACACCCTCCAGCCACAACATCGGATCTTCATCAACTATAGAACCATGGAACACTAGAGGACTCAACTTCAAAAATTCATTCACTCTTGAGGACTCAGAATTGTTTTGTCTATTTGATTGAGGTGGAATCTCATCTCTTCTCTCGTTCTGGTTGGCCATAAAGGCTTTAAACATCTCCATAGCACTGTTGACAACATTAAACATCTGACCCACCTCGGGAGATATAGTTGCCTGAGCCGGAGCTGCTGTTGGGGGCGGTACTGGATCCTGAGGTACTGGATCATCATGCTCCACGCCTTCTTCTTGTTCAACCTGGGGTACTTGGACTCCCTTTGTGGATTTTCCCCTCATTTTCTGAGTCGAAGCCTTCTTAGTTCTACCTTGAGCCACAATAGTAGCGATAGTTTCTTGAGCAGCATCCTGAGTGTCGGTGTCAGAGTTGCGAGTACGACCCATTTCTGCGAGTTTTGGAGAAACGAATAAATTAGATAATTTCTTAGAGGTAGACTCTACTGCACGATCTAATGTATGAAAAAAAAGAGACTTTTCCTAAATGCTTGTAGCTTCCTGTTTATAAGTATGGCGCGCTTCATACCCATAAACAAGACTCTACTAACACGGCTTCATAGACCCCTAGGACTCCATAAACCTGAGGCTCTGATACCAAGTTTGTCACGACCCATTTTCTGAACAAGCCGGACCGGCACTCGATCACTAAACATGACCGAGCGAACCATCTCTGCTTATCAAATCTATTATATCTCCAAACTTTATATGCAACAAGTCAATACTCTAACCAAATACTTTTGTTTAATTTAAGCATTTAAATAAATCAACTCCAAAATATTATTCATAGTAACCAATGAAATACTACTAAGTTATTATCAAAAACATCTGAATCTTAACCCAACGGCTGTCTATGAAGCCTCTACTGATAAACTGACGCACTGCTCAGGACATGAGATTTCCTGGTCAGATCTCTAAGTAACAAAGAAATAACTAAATAAAGATGACTCTAAGGAATACTCCACGAACAAAAGCGGAGCTCACCAATAGCACTGGAAGCGAAGGAAGTCCTAACTCGTAGCCTGCTCGCCTGCAATCCGGTTCCTACGTTGTACCGCAGACCAACGTAGGTTCCCAAAAGAGAACGTCAGTACCATCCATTGTACTCAGTGAGTCTCAACAACAGGGGGCGAAACTTTAATAACATATACATTATGAGCAAAGGTTCTAAATGCATGTAAAACATAAAGCTTATAAGAATAATCCTAAATAATTGCATAATAGCAGTTATGAATATTCTAAAAGAAATTCTTTTTCCTTTTTTCTTTCTTTAAAAAAAATACTTCACTTTATACTTTGGGAGTTCCAACTATCCTGACTTAATTCTGTCTCAGTCACCGTGTGATCGGCACGGGTTCGATCCCAACCTGATCGAATAGGCCCAATCCACGAGGTGCCACTCGCTTCATGGTTCTCAGCGCTCATGTATCATACCTTAGCATGGCTAAGTAAATTCTCAGCAACGAGACCCTCGGCTCGTGTGCTCCCTACTTTGGCACAAGTAGTTTCAGGAAGTCAACGCCTTGGTCAGGACCCTAGGCCTAGACGATGACCCCTTCTCAGAATAAAGGATACTCCCAAAAATCTTTTCTTGCTAAAACTTCTTCTTGTGACCTTTCAAGTCTAAATCTTTTCTTTATATAACACCATGCACATGCTCATATTGGTGTCCTTAAATGTAAAGCATGGCATAAGAATGAAATAAACATATAAAAATATTTCTAAAGATTCTTTCTTCTTCATAAATTTTCAACATGAAAATAGCATATATGAATAACACAAAAATCTGAAAATAAGAATGAAATAAACATATGAAAATATTTCTAAAGATTCTTTCTTCTTCATAAATTTTCAACATGAAAATAGCATATATGAATAACATAAAAATCTGAAATTTATGCACATATATCCAAATAATCATCTAAACTTTAGCTAGAAAATAATTCTAGGCTAATAGGTACTTACTACTCCAATTAAGTATATAGTAACCCTTTTATGCAATTCATCAAACACCTTGTGTGCGTGCTTTTGTGAGTTAAACCACTTTAGTAAAGGGTTATATCAACTCACCTCAAAACTTCTCGAGCCAATACGTAGGCCCCAGTCCAATTGACACCAGTCAACCAATCGATTCTACAACAACCAGTGTATTTTAATCAATTTTAAAGTTTCACACCTAAACATGAAATTTATTGTTGATATAGAGAAGAAGGGAATTAACTATCCAATTTTTACCTATTACTATTGTAGGATAATTGACAATAGGGAATTTCATATACCTGAATTCAAGAACTAGTGATTTGTAAAGGACCCTAGAATCTTTTCGTGGCCTCCGTGAGTAAGCAGCGCTGCCTCTGTTTCGTAGGCTTGTGTTTGCTTTGCTTTTTTTTTTTTTTTTTTTTTTTGTTTTTGTTTTGTTTCTTCGAATAAGGCTTCTGCCTTTTTGTTGCTTTTCTGAACAAGGCTTCTGCCTTTTGCCTCCTTCTAAAGTGGAATACGTACTACTAAATGCAAGGCTTTAAGTCCTTTGTTTTGTTATTTTATTTATTTTCCCTTTTTCTTTTGACTTCACTAGTATTTAATTATATTTACTTTTAATAATTAATAACATTAAAATTGTTAATATTTCCCTAATTGTACATCCAATTATTTATAAATAGAGAAGTAATTCAAAATGAATCATAGGGGTTTTAGTCCATAATAGAAGTAGAATTCAAGATTATAAAAATAAATAATTAAATTCTTTATTTCGCGTGTCTTAAAACTTTTATATATTTGAGGAGTGTTACAGAATCCTTTTCACTGTTTCAACCTAACTTTCACAATTTCAACCTAAGTTCAAAGAAAAGTTAGCCACTTTCTTATTTTTTTTTGGTAATTTCTTCTCACATAGTAATTAACAGGGATAGGAAATAGCAATTGGACAACAATGGCCATCAAGCTATTGGGATTCGAATTTGTGCAATGTGGCTTGTAGTAAGACAAATTTTATTGTTGGTACAGAAATCATATAAAGAAGACAAACATGAGCTGAAAAGTCAAGTTTACGGAAATGAAAGTCATATAATTTGACAATTTTAAAACAAATTTTATTATCGGTACAGAAATCATATAAAGAAGACAAACATGAGCTTGAAAAGTCAAGCTTACGGAATTAAACATTTTCTGCAGTGATTGTGTCAGAAATAGAGGTGAAGGTGGGATTTAATTTGTAGGGTCATGCGGAATAAATAAAGAACCGTCAATTTATTTTTTATTTTATTTTTATTCTCAAGTCTTCCTTTTTAAGAAAAACAGGATAAAGAAATTTTGCAGTTCTTTCTAAATACAATTGTCCAATAGCTTCTTTTGATGAACCTCTGGCATCACATTATGTTCTTTTACACCCGATGGGGTAATCATAGTTATTACTACTACAAAATAAGAGGATATACTATAATAAATGCAGATTATTACAGTTCTGTACTGGAATTTCATATCAAATTAGGATAAACGGAACGAATGAAAAAGTCTCTAAATTATGCATTTCCATATTACAGAACACCTAGACGGGGCGGAGGCAGTATTGAAAATAAGGGGATTATACTCGAACCAATGGCGGATTCAAAATTTTTAAGTCATGGGTGCTCAACCGCTTTACTTAATATTTACTCTCTGTGATGGGTGCTCAGTCAATATTTTTGTATATTATTAGTACTAGACTCCAACATAAAAATATACAGTTTCGGTAAGCACAATGGGTGCTTGAGCAGCTTCAATGTAAATCCGCCACTGATTCGAACACGTGACCTAAAGTATCTTTGTTTGAACCCTTTTGCTAGTACAATGAATAGAAAACATTTACCGATGCACTGTGTAATTTTCCAAACAAAGGATATTCATTGACCATTGTTGGACCAATCTAGCTCCTCAACTGCACCTAGCCAGTACCAAGCTGCAATATTGAATGTTAATGATCTGTAGGAGGATGCAACAATGGTAGAAGTTCTGTAAATGCAATAATACATAAAATCATGCACTTACTTCTTCATGATTAGTACAATTATTTGTTCTATAATTCGCTGTAGTAGAAGTTAGTTGACGCATGTCAATTAATTCACGTAAATATTGGGAGAAAAACTTGTTTTTGTTACTCATTATAAATGCCAACATTTAACTACCCTTTCTTTTAAATTTAAAACTAAATAAAAAAACAAGATGTACAATAGTAGAAATACTGGCAATCATACCCTTACAACACTTTGTTAAAAAAGTAGTCAAAGTTTCGCATCTAAAGAAAAAGAGCAACCCGATACACTAAGCTCTTGCTATGCTAAGGTCCGGGGAAGGGCCTCACAAGGGTCTACTCGACGCAACTAGGAGTGGCAAACGGGCGGGTCGGGTCGGGTCGAAAACGGGTAATGAAAAAACGGATAAATTATCCTACCCGACCCATAATACGGATAAAAAATGGGTTAACCGGCGGATAATATGGATAACCATATCATCCATGACTTCTTGCATATGATCACTTTTGAGGAATTCTTTCTTAGTCTCTCTAACTTGAGGAACCCTCAATTTGAGGCTTTACAAATGTAAAAATTAGACTCATTGGTTATCAATTGGTTAACCATTTTCTAAATGGATAATATGGTTCTACCATATTTGATCTGTTTGTAAATAGTTCATTATCCAACCCATTTTTAGTAGATAATATGGGTGGTTAATTGTTTTCTTTTAACCATTTTGCCACCCCTATGCGCAGCCTTACCTTGCATTTCTGTAAGACACTGTTTCTAAAGCTCGAACCTTGTCACGTGGCAACAATTTTACTTGATAAGCCTAAGTAACTAATTGAAGATTTTCAGTAAAATAAGTGACATAAATGAGAGCTAACTAAGTAGGTTTACAGGTAGAAAAGAGACGAGGTGTACAGTTGGAGACCTCATTGAATGATGATAATGGCGTTTTATCAAACAGCTAGCTATGCCTGTGACCACCCATTGCTGAAAATCCTTTTTTCTATATATATTTTACAAAAAAAAAAAAAAAAAAAAAAAACCTTTGAGTTTTTTCAATCTTTCTGTCATTCATTAAAAATCAAGATACATGGGACCTAAACTCATGTGAGGTCCTTAACTATGTGTCGGTAAGACAGTCATAAAAACCAGACTTTTCTTTACATACTGCTAAGTAGTTAAGTACTATAAATATACCCTTTAGTCAGTTGTAACAAACACAACAACACCATTCAGAATTTACATTTTTTTGGTACAGAATGAGGCTGCAGTCACTTTGTGGCAGAGTCCTCCTTGGACTGTCTCTGACTTTATTACTCTCTAGTTTCTGCTTTGCTGATGACAACACAATCAAAGTTTTTGGCATTGGAGAATGCGCTGATTGCAAAGAGAATAACATTAACACCATTCATGCTCTCTCAGGTTCTTTCTAATTTAGTTTGATTGCATGTCAATATGCTATTGTCTCTTTATCCTAAGCTTTCTCTTTATCCTAAGCTTACATGCACGCAGAGGCGAATCCAGGATTTAGATCCTATGGATTCAACTTTAAAGGATTTTAACATTGAGCTGATTGTATTTTTAAAGTTATGTGCAATTTTAACGAATTTTTACACATAGATTCAGTGGCAAAGCTAGAAAATTGAATAAGGGTGTTCAAAATTTGAATATTCTTTGCTAGTGAGCTATGCAAGGGTGTTCAAAGTCTATCTTTTATCAATAACAGAGTACTATATTTTACCCTATACACGATATAATTTTCCAGCAAAGGGTGTTTAGTTAACCACCCTTAGCCACACGTAGCTTCGCCCCTGCATAAATTTATGCTCCGCGTCGAAAGTATTAGGTTCAGATGAAACCGGCGGCCAAACTCTACATCCGCCCCTGCCTACATGATGTTTAAGTGTCACTCTTTATATGATTATAAAAAATAATCACTTCTTGAGCTAGCTTTCGGCTGTATTAGGTCCAATATCTATCTGTCTAAAAAATTAGTCAGCATCTAACAATGTTACATTATTGGTTTCAGGGCTTCATGTAAGCATTGACTGCAAGCTTGAGAATGGAGAAATCAAAACAAGGGGTGAAGGAGAGCTTGACAAAGATGGCAAATTTGAAGTGTCACTTCCTAAGGAAATGATAAAAGATGGCAAGCTGAAGGAAGAATGCTATGCACAATTACATAGTGCATCAGCTGCACCATGTCCAGCACACAATGGCATTGAATCCAACAAGATTGTGATCATAAAAAATGATGGAAAACACTCATTAAAACCTGCTGGAAATATTAAATTCTCAACAGCATTATGCACTTCTGCTTTCTTGTGGCCTCACTTTAAATATCCACCATTGCCAACGTTGCCACCTTTCCCTAAAGATCATCCTTGGATGAAACATTTCCCTAATTTGCCACCTTTCCCACTTCCCCCTATTCCTCCAATTTTCAAAAAACCATGTCCACCTCCAATTCCAAAGCCAAATCCTCCTCCGGTTCCCGTTTACAATCCTACACCAGAACCACCGGTAGTAAAGCCACTTCCTCCTCCAGTTCCCATTTACAAACCCAAGCCTAAACCAGAACCACCAGTAGTAAAGCCTATGCCTCCTCCAGTTCCTGTTTACAAACCAAAACCAAAGCCTCCTTCAGTTCCCATTTACAAACCCAAGCCTAAACCCGAACCACCAGTAGTAAAACCTAATCCTCCTCCAGTTCCTGTTTACAAACCAAAACCAAAGCCTCCTTCAGTTCCCATTTACAAACCCAAGCCTAAACCCGAACCACCAGTAGTAAAACCTAATCCTCCTCCAGTTCCTGTTTACAAACCAAAGCCAAAGCCTCCTTCAGTTCCCATTTACAAGCCCAAGCCTAAACCCGACCCACCAGTAGTAAAACCTAATCCTCCTTCAGTTCCTATTTACAAACCTAAACCAAAGCCTCCAGTTAAAAAGCCATGCCCCCCAAAACCAAAGCCTCCTGCAGTTCCCACTTACAAACCTAAGCCCAAACCAGAACCACCAGTAGTAAAGCCACTTCCTCCTCCAGTTCCAGTATACAAGCCACCAGTAGTGAAGCCACTGCCTCCTCCAGTTCCAATGTACAAGCCACCAGTAGTGAAGCCACTGCCTCCTCCAGTTCCGGTATATAAGCCACCAGTAGTGAAGCCACTGCCTCCTCCGGTTCCGGTATACGAGCCACCGGTAGTAAAACCTATGCCACCACCTGTTCCAATTTACAAGCCACCATTCTACAAAAAACCATGCCCACCACTTCCACAACTTCCACCTTTCCCTAAACTTCCTCCATTCCACCATCCATTCTTCCCACCATTTCCTCCTTCTATTCCTCATCAACCATAGACAAACATTACAAAGCCGTGAAAATTATTTGCAATTTATGAAATAAGTTGATCAAACGCTGGAACATTCAAGAGATATGATGCTTGAGAATGTGAAAGGAAAAGAACAGAGAATAGGGAAGTTGATGGGGTGGCGAGTTGATTTTTACTGTGTTAGTTTGTTTAGTTGAGTGTTCATGCAAATGTTTGTACATCTTCAAGTGAATTATGGTCCGGGGAATAATTACTACGGGTATATCTATTGTATACTAGTGTATACGTTAAAGAACGGATCTCTTTCTTTTTCATTATGTTACTGTTTTTTGTTTTTCATGGAAACTTGTACTAGTCATCTCTTTTTTAATATACTGTTGGGTTTTAATTACTCTTTCATGTAATCTTGTATTGTTCCTCTCTTTATATATATTTGTCTTTGTTATTCATTGGGCAAACAATAGGTTATCAATTACGGGGATTTCTGTTTTTAGAAAATCTCCTTTTTAATCTGAAAATTATGTTGATCATTTTCCTCTCTATTAATTTACAAAGTTAACATGTCATTATTAAGAAAATTAGACCATAATAATCCATGCAGATCGATAGAAACAAAACTAGTACTGTATGCAGTGATCATTGGCGCGATTGATGGAGATATAAATTATGTTGTTTGTGTCAATTTTTATCATAATCATTGTTGGATTAAATGTCATTTTCCGTTGCTATAAAGAGTCAAATTAAATATATAGCAGCTTCCACGGCTACCGACAAATACCATTAAATGTTACCTACTTGTGTAGCTAAACACTCAAACTTCCTATCTATGATTAGTAATTGATGATTAAGCAATTAACAGAGAATAATTCATTTGCTTTGGGAATTACATTATTTGTTGAGCTATAATATTAGTTCTAGGAGTACTTTTTAAACCAATGCCGCACTTACCTTTCAGTTTTAATTTTTCATAACCTTTGCTTTTAATAAATTGTCAGAGTTGACAAGAAAGATGAACAAGAAAAGGGCGAAAAAAGAACAATAAGAGAAAAGAAAATACTAGTGCATGGGCTTTTAATACGTTTTTCTTGCTTTGATTTGTGGAATCATACACATAATAGTTCGATTGCAGAAACTGTTATTTTAAGTAATGCAAAATGATTATAAACGGCTTGTAATTTGTTTTCTTTTACTTATCACTTTATCATATACTAGATAATTATACCCGTGCAATGCAGGGGCCTAACATAGTAAGGAACAATTTTGTAAAAGTTTTGCAGAAATCATTAGTTATGCACATGTAAAAAGTTAAAGAGAATCTGTCAATTTACATAGATTCAGTGTAGATCGCTAGTAATTGAAACATGCAATGAGATGAATCTACAATGGGGGAAGGTTCTAGAGAGAAGGAAGAAAGAAGATTTTCATTTTAGTTAGTTCTAATACATAGAACAGTGTTAACCACCTCTTAACTAACTAATTTTCTCACCCTCTAACTTTCTCTAATTACAAACTGAACCCACAATTAATCATCTATCACAACACTCCCCCTCAAGCTGGAGGGTGGAATACATCGAGCACTCCTAGCTAGTCCAAGAGTAACTTGTGTTGGGCTGCTCCAAGTCCTTTTGTCATCAGATCTGCCATCTGTTCTTGTGGGAATGTAGTTGGTTGTGACTATTCCTTCCTTGATTTTTTCTCTTACAAAATGACAGTCGATTTCTATGTGCTTTGTTCTTTCGTGAAAAATTGAATTTGCTGCAATTCTACTGCTGCCTTGCTGTCACAATGTAGATGTATAGGTTCGTTCACTTTGTTTCCCAATTCTTCTAACAAACCCTTCATCCACATGAGCTCTGCTACAGCTGCTGCCATGCTTCTGTATTCTGCTTCTGTAGAGCTTCTACCAACAGTTTGCTGCTTCTTGGATTTCCAGGACAGAAGAGAATCACCCAGTTTCACCACATAACCTGTCACTGACCTCCTAGTGTTTGGGCAAGCTGCCCAATCTGAATCACAGTATGCTGTGAGCTCATCAGTAGCTCCACACTTTAGTAGAATTCCCAGACCTGGACTCCCCTTGACATATTTGACAACCCTTAGAGCTGCTTCCATATGTGACTCTATAGGATGTTGCATGAACTGGCTCAACACTTGGACTGCAAAGGATATGTCTGGCCTTGTGATTGTTAAATGCAATAGCTTGTCAATTAGTTTTTGATAGCTGCTTGCTTCCTGCAACTCTGTATCATTAGCATTGCCGACATGCTTGTCATACTCAACTGTGGTAAGCTTGTGGTTTTGTTCCATTGGTGTGGATACTGGTTTGCAAGCACTTAGTCCAACTTCTGAGATAAGTTGCAAGGCATATTTTCTCTGATTGAGTAAAATGCCTTTGTTGGATCTCATCACTTCAATTCCCAGGAAGTATCTAAGCTCCCCTAAGTCTTTCATTTTAAAGTTATTATGTAGAGTCTCCTTTGCTTCCTGTATCAAACTACTATTACTTCCTAATATTAGAAGATCATCCACATATACCAATACAATGACAATATCTGTCTTATCCCTTTTGGTGAATAATGAATGATCATAAGATCTCTGAGTGAAACCAACTTGTAATAGTGCATGTGTTAACTTGATGTTCCACTGCCTTGAGGCTTGCTTTAGGCCATAGAGGGATTTAAGCAGTCGACATACCTTAAATCCCTGAGGTAGCTGCATGTAGACTTCCTCACATAAGTCCCCTTGTAGGAATGCATTGTTAACATCCATTTGAAAAAGAGGCCAGCCTGTTGTGTGTAGCCTTTGGCTACCAATCGAGCTTTAAACCTATCAACCTCACCATTGGCTTTATACTTGATTTTGTACAACCATTTGGACCCAATAGCCTGTTTAGCAGGTGGAAGATCTACTATCTCCCATGTACGATTGTCTTCTAAAGCTTTGATTTCCTATTGCATAGCAAGTACCCAGTCTTGGTCTGTTGCTGCTTCTTTGTATGATGTAGGCTCCACTGAAGCAGAAAAAGCTTGAAGATATGTCTGATATGCAGCTGAAAGTTGATTGTAAGATAGATGATTGGACATGGGATATAGATGTTTGCCTGGTAGTTTAGTGGTGACATAATCCTTGAGCCAGAGTGGTTGCTTGATTTGTCTGTGAGGTTTGGTATTTTCAACAGTTGTAACAGGTGAAGGTATGTCAGTGGATGAAGGTGAAGTGATCAACATGTCATTTTGGGAAGCTGATTCCTCCACCCGGGAAAGATCATTTTGGCCTTCATTAATAGCAATAGTCTCAAAAGCATGGAGGTCTGATGCTATTTCAGGATCTGTCAGGATAGGTGTAGAGTTGGCTTCCTCATCTTGTGAGGTAGATGGTGTATATGGTAGAGTAGTTGGAGGAGGTGGATTGAGATAAAAAACATGCTCACAGAGTCTGAAAACAATGCTTCTTCATCATGGTTATTAGAAGTATGTTTAAAGGGAAAAACGTACTCCTGAAATTTGGCATCCTTGCTAACAAAGATTGTATGAGTATCAAGATCATATAGTCTATAACCTTTTTGTGTCTCAAAATATCCAGCAAACACTGCTCTCCCTGCTCTGGGAGTAAATTTGTCTCCTTTAGGAAGATTACAAGCAAAGCTTTGACATCCAAACACTCTCAAATGATCTAGGTTAGCTGATTTCCCATAGAGCATTGCATAGGGTGTCCTGCCTTGTAACACTGGTGTTGGGAGTCTATTGATTAAGTATACAACAGTCCTAACACAATCACCCCAGAACTTCAAAGGTATTCCATTGTGAAACTTCAGTGCCCTAGTAACATCTAGAATATGCCTATGTTTTCTCTCAACTATGCCATTTTGTTGAGGAGTATATGGGCAACTACTTTCATGTATAATCCCATTTTCAGCCAGTAATTCATTACATTTGGCATTAAAGAATTCTGTGCCATAATCTGATCTCAGGGTCTTGATTCTAGTGTCAAACTGTGTCTTTATTCTTGCAATAAAATTCTTCAATACAACACACACTTCACACTTAGATTGTATTAAGCATACTCATGTGTATCTAGTAAAATCATCAACCATAGTCACAAAGTAATACTTTCTACCATATGTAGGTGTCTTGTAAGGTCCCCACACATCTAAATGAACCAGCTGAAAAACTACCTTAGACTTGCTTACACTGTTAGGAAACTGCAATCTACTTTGTTTAGCTAGAGGACAAATACTACTATTTCTTGATTTCCCTACACATATCTTGTCTTGTAGAGATGAGATATGTTGTATAGAGTTCCAGGATGCATGTCCTAGTCTGTAGTGCCGAAACTGTGTTTGCTCTTCTTTTATTACTGCTCCTACTATTATGCCTGCTGCTTGTGCATATTCCCTTAGTATGTATAGACCATCAAACTCTCTACCAATCCCCAATACCTTGCCACTGTAGAGTCCGAGCAACACACAAAAATCAGGGAAGAACTTCACTGTGCAAGTGAGGTCTCTGGTGAGTTTTGCTACTGACAGCAAATTAAACTTGAAATCTGGCACATGTAATACATCCTTTATATATTTGCCTCCTAAAATAGTAACTTCCCGTATACATTATCTCTGCTTTAATTCCTGTTGGCAATTGAACTCCTTGTCCTCCAAATTGCTTTATATCATGAGCAGTATGATGGGTTGCTTTGACTCTCTTATCATGAGCAATATGATGGGTTGCCCCAGGGTCTACTACCTAACTAGTTAAAGGAATATTGGATAGTAAAGTTATAATACCTGTCATGTTTGTGGAGCATTCTTCACCTCCTTGTTTGTTCAGAAGTCTTATAAGCTGCTGATATTGTTCTTCAGTGAGGAAATGGCCTTGTGGCTGAGTGCATGTCCCTCCTGTTTCTTCAGTTCTTGCAGCATTAGCAAAAGTTCTATTTCCTCCTGGCTGAGGTTTCTTTTTGCTTTTAAAATCAGCTGGATAGCCAACAATTTTGTAACAATTTTCTTCAAATGTCCCTTGTAGCCGCAGTGTTCACAAATCAGCCCAAACTTCTTAGGCTTAAAAACCTGTCCTTTTCCTACAAGCATAGTCAATGGATCTCTATTTGTGTCAACTACACCTAGTGTTCTTTGTCTCTCTTCCTGTCTCACTATAGCATATGCTTCATTTACAGTCACAACTGGTCTTTTGAGAAGAACATTGCTTCTTACATTGCTGTAGCTCTCGTTTAGGCCCATGAGAAACTGCAAAAGTCTCTGATTTCTCAGGTGTTCTAATGAAGGCATCGATTCTTCACAATCACATGAAGGCAGAGGTACCAACACATCCAATTCACTCCATAGATCTGACATCTTTGTATAGTAAATAGTCACAGAATCAGTGCCTTATTTAAGACTAGAAATCTCTGTCCAGAGGTGATATATCCTAGTCAAACTACATCTATCAAATTTCTCCTTAAAATCACTCCATACTTTCCTAGCATTAGGTGCAAAAACTATATTCGACATCAATTCATTAGGAACTGTGCTTCCAATCCACGACAGTACAATCACATCACATTTTTCCCATTGTGCTATTAATTCTCCTATATACGAGCTTTTTACACACGTTCCATCTACAAATCCAAGCTTGCCTTTCCCCATAAGTGCTAGTTTTATTGCCCTACTCCACAAGGCATAATTTTCTGGCCCTGTGAGCTTAATTGGAACTAAAACTAGACCCGGTGCATCTGCTGCTTGAAAAAATAGAGGATGACTGTGCTCAAGTGAGGTTACCTCGTTTCCTGCCATGGCGATCTGAAATTTTGCTTCGTGTCCGATGAATTTCCCCAAATTTTAGCTGACTCGCCGGAACTCCTCGTCGGAGCTAACGTCCTCAGTCTCGCTGCTCTAATACCATGTCAATTTACATAGATTCAATGTAGATCTCTAGTAATTGAAGCATGCAATGAGATGAATCTACAATGGGGGAAGGTTCTAGAGAGAAGGAAGAAAGAAGATTTTCATTTCAGTTAGTTCTAATACACGCGTACACTGTTCTTATATAGAACAGTGTGAACCACCTCTTAACTAATTTTCTCACCCTCTAACTTTCTCTAATCACAAACTGACCCCCACAATTAATCCTCTATCACAACAGAATCAACTTGCTCATAATATGGATTTATTTTTTGCGTAGGGGATATATTCAACCCAATGCAACGTCAAATTAATGCCAACTCAAATTATGAAAATAGAAAAGATACCAAATCTAGCATAAGCCAAACAATGTCCACGAAAGAAAGAACAAAAAAGAATAAAAATTTGTTCAAAGAATTATCTCTTAGGAGCATTCTGTTTCTACAAACTTGTCTCACTAACTCTTCACAATATCCTTTCATAAAATTAATGAATTCTACCATATATACACATCATGTACATAGTGCAACTTAACACAGAAACACAATAAACCACTTGATCCATCAAAGAACATAAAGCCATAGAACTCCCCATTGAAATATCTCTGACTTTTTATCATTCCACAAAATCCATGCAAAAAAAATGTTCCAAGTCCTATTCAGTTCCACATTTGCGAACTCGCACCCCTGGCTGATATAACATTCCAAATGCAAAATGTACACAGTAGACAAAATTGTAAGACATCTAATAATATATCAAATCATTTTAACATATGGGACTCGTGGAAAAGAAGGGTAAAAATCGTTTGGAGCAATTTTCGTATTTATATAAACTTCCAAAACCAACCGTGGAAAAGAAAGAAGAAATTAAAATTGTTTGGATCTTGAGGAGTTTTTGGCAGTAATATAATTTGAGTAGTAATGCACCTTGTTTCAACTGTGAGATCGTTTTTATTAAGTTCAATAGTAAGACTTTAGCCATGGAGGTTAGATACTCTGTTTAAGCTTCTTGTATATTTGTATAAAGGTACAGTTTGACTAAGTAAATGAAAGTGCACTGAAGCTGAAAAAAATGTGAGGTCATGGTTCATGGACGGGGTAATTTCTGCTTCATTCTCTTACTGAAAAATATTGGGACAAACTAATTGAAAGAATATCATTTTCTCAACAATACCCTTGTAGTGGAAAAATTGAGTTTACATATTAAAGAGGTATGAAGATGACGTGTCGTGACACATAGACTGGTCAAAGAATTACAACTGGCAAGGAGACACGAGTTGCAATAGATACGAGCAGAAAGCAAAAGAAGAGGCTCGAGCGATTATTCAAAAAGAGGCAACGCTTGTACCTGTTCAAGTCATTTAAGCCCAAGAGTCAAAGAGAATGAATGTGACAACACATGAGAGTCCAGATACAGTATTTAATGAGCATTAAATACCAAAAACGTTAGAGAATTTGTATTAAATATAATGATTATGTAACGTAGCATTCAATGTCTTTAATTAATTGCCCATAATAGCCTTATTATGATGTAGGCAAAACGTATATCTCCAAGGTACCTATAAAAGGGAGATAACTGATCAATTGTAGGGACACGAAACACTATCTGAATATACTTTGGTTTACTTGTTTCTCTCTTGATTATATTCTTGTTATCCAAATTGCTTTCTTTTATACATTCTTTCGATTATCAGTAACCTGCGTTCTTCTAAATTATAAGCTTTAATCGAAAATCCATTTTTTGGTTAAACAACCCTTATAGCTTAGAGTAGATGGTTGTGCGACATCTTGCTGCTCTTTATTTCCACCAGAAAAAATATGAAAAGAAGCTAGAGCATATTTATTGTCCCCATTTAGTTTTTGAAGGATCTGGTTCTAGCATTAGTTCCACGAAAAAATATAACTTAAGGGATAAAACTATAGAGCATTCAGCAAAAAAGAGAAATATTGTCAAATTTTTAAAATTAGAAAGAAATTCAGTGTGTCATCAAATGACAATAAACTAATATTGTAATACTACAATGTATGTTTGTACATTAAAACATCCATATAACTTTGATTATTCTGGGTTGTCCTTGTAGAATAGAATCAGTGCATGAAAAAAAGAATAGTATTAATTCTACATGAGAACTAAATAATATCCTTATCAATGTTTAGCTGGTCCCTTGAATAGATTTAGCATAGACAATATTGGTAATGGACTTTCTGTGATATGTACTCATACTTTAAAGAGAAATTTTCATAAAGCATTATGTTTTAGTAGTAATTAGTCATCTATAGATACCATTTGCTATATTACGGATTATAGATACCTTTTATGTGGTTATAAGATGTATTTGATGTATTTAAGCTATTGTATTCATGAATACAGTAGCAAAAATAGGCGTGAATCAGGGAAGTCCAGCTAATCAGTTGTTGTATTCGAGTGTATTCGACTGTATTCATGGAGTGAAACATGGGATTACAGCTGGACAGATTATTGTATTCGACTGTATTCACGGCGTGAAATAGGGGATTACACTGTTTTTAAAAGGGAAAGTGAATCAATTAACATAATAGACTCCTAATATAACTCAACAAACTCAAGTATAACACACAAGTTTTGTATTTTCAGTTATAAAAAAGATTCTCAATCGAAAAATACCCCAAAAACATAACAATCTTCAAAAAAGTTATATAATACATCTGAATACATAAATTATATTAATTAAAAAAATATATGAATACATTCATGGCATATAGCGAGACAGTGAATACAATGAAATACATAGAATACAACGAGATATATTGAAATACAATGAAAAAAACCCAATGAATACAATGAAATACATGGAATACAACGAGATACATTGAATTACAATGAAAAAAAAGACAATGAATACAATGAAATACATGAAAAAACATTGAAATATATTAACAGAAAATCAAGTTGCTCAGCCCCAAACTCCGTCGTCTTTGTTCAAGAACAAACCCTAATTTTCGACGAATCTTCCTCGTTATGCCATCGGAATCACGTCGCTCTCCGATGGATCCAAAGTTAAACACTGATGTCGCTCTCCGATGGAATCACTGTAGCTACTCTCAGAAATTCAAACCATTGCACGTATTTGTCAACTGGGATTTGACAAGAATAGATATATAATATGTAGATGTCTTACCAAGAATTAATCTTCTCCACACTAGTATTTTACGGAGCTTATAGTGTCAAAGTGGTAAAATATTATATGGGGTTTTTGCAGGTTGAGAGGATGTATAGGGTTTACGTGAGCAGTTAAAAATGGCTTTGGAATAATCAAAGAAGGAGAAGAGAATGGGATGTATCAAAGTAGAGAGAGAAAGAAAATTGTGTAACTGATTAGCGTATTTAGTGGCTTAGGGCTAGGAGGTAACCAAAATTAAATATTTTGCTATAAACCTTAAAAGGTCTCTATAGAATATAATTTTTTTAAATGGTATTTATTTAAAATAAATAAGGTGTTAACCTTTGCTATAAGAGGTAAAAATTCCTACTTTAAATAGGGGTAAATTTTAAAAATAGCCAGATTTACAACTGGTCGTTTAAAAATAGCCCAATTTCAAAAGTAATCGAAATTTAGCCACTTTTTATATAAAGATAAATCTGAGCGAAAACACTGTTCAAAACCCGAAAAATACTCCAGTATATTATGCTGGAGTTAGAACTCCAGCATAATATACTGGAGTTCCAGCAAGTATATTGGTCCAGTATAATATACTGGAGTTTGGAGCACCGGTGCTCCAGTCTCCAGTATATTATACTGGAGCCAGCAAAGTATACCGGTCCAGCATATTATGCTGGAGTTCATATACAAGTGCACCGAACTCCAGTATATTATGCTGGACCGGTCTCTATTGCAGCAAAATAGTGGCTATTTTTTATTGACTTGGTAAATGCTGGCTATTTTTGATTGACTAGTCCGAAAACTGGCTATACCGTACTATTTTTACTTTAAATAGTTATGTGCAAATCTTCCATTCTTATTCAGTTTCTATTTTTACCATTTTAACTTTCACTTTTACCTATGCACTTTATGCACCAAGGCACAGTATGAAGCATAAGAAAGATCCACATTTTCTTCATTACCATCTAGTAAGAGAAGACTTCCATTGTTTCGTATGGACCGACTAAAAAAGAAAAAAATACAGAATACAATCTTTATTACTGCTAATTTGCACAAGTTTCATAGTCATTCTTATATTAGCAGACAGCAGTCAGTGCCGGAAACTGGAGCTGTTCTATATTACTTATTATTGCATGATATCAATTATTTTCATCATCACTTCCAAAAGCAGTAGGTAAGGTTTTCCTCATGGAAATTTCGTCGAACACTTTATGGACATCACTAATCTTACAGAAAAAATTAAAAAGAGAAATGCATGAAACCCAAAAAAAGTTGGATATCAAATAAAAATATCTAACAGAACATGCATGTCTAAACGAACAAAGATAATTACAAACATGTACACACTCCACGAAGAACATGGAGAAAAATGATACTATCTATTTCTTAGGCAAAATCATACGTATTAAACTTATTAAGAACTAAATAAAGTAACGAAATTATAATCATATATTGCATTGAGTTTGCATATAACATATCAAAGAAGCTTAAGAGGGTAGAATAGAAATCCCCGAAATTATAAAAATCGCTTAAACATCCATTACCCGAAAGCTCAACATGATGATCAAGCCTCCATAAAAACTCAAAGAATCCTGAAAAATTATGGAAATCCCCGGGATAAGAAAAACTCTGCTATCGTCATGTTCAAGACACAACATCTCAATCGTTCAGGAATTAAATCAAATATATTGTGGGCCAAAAGCTAAATACACACACTTAAAAATCAACTGATCAAAGGAACTAATAAATAGAAAACCGATTCTACTCTAGTTCTAATCATTTCACTATGTAGAGATTTACATTTCTTCAAACACCAATTAGTAGCACAAACTTTGAGCAATTCAGAATACACTCAATTCCCCTTTAAGCAAACTGACGCGCAAAATAAAAATTATGACATCCTTAATCTCCCTGTCTATCATTAAATTTCCCCAAAATTATGAAGTGCAATATTAGTTGTTGAAGAAATTAGAGTTATAAAGAATAAAACCAATAAATAAAATAGAAGAGAAATGCAGGAACATTTTTTGAAGTGGAGTGCACACGGTTGCGATTAAGAAAATAGATTGCATCAATTTTTTTTACAAAGAGAATTAGTAACAGATATAAGTGAGAGAGAAAGAGAGGGGCAGAGCAAGGGATACAATGGAGGAGAAGCACGAGAAGGGGAAATAGAGCTCAAGAGGAAGCTAGATGTCCCATTCAAACTAAAAAGATAAAACAGGATATCACTCAAAAGAAGGAAGTTGACTATGCTGAAATGGAGGTTTGAAGTGAGTGTGAAACCCTAACTAATGAGGGAGAAGAGAGAAGAGAAAGAATCGTGAAAATGAATGTAACAGTGAAAAGAAAATAAATGCTCTGCCTTTCTTTACTTGTACAACCTATATATATACAAGAATTTACTAACTACTCTAACCACCTTACTAACTAATCATATGTGTCATTAACTAACTAACTAACTAATACACTAATCCGCTAACACATAAATAGACTAAACTACCTCTATACTCAAGTTATATCTTTTGTCTCAACACTCCCCCTCAAGCTAGGTGGTAGAAAAACATCAACTACACCTAGCTTGGAAAGCAAATACTCGTGTTGTACTCATGGTAGACCTTTGGTTAGAATGTCTGCTAACTGCTCCTTTGTAGCTACATTTTCTATTTGTACATTCTGTATCTTCTACCTTATAAATCGAAGGTCTATTTCAATGTGTTCGGTTCGTTCATGAAACACTGGGTTGGCAGCTATTTGAATTGCTGCTTTACTGTCAGTGTAGATGTTCACAGGGAGACCAACTTATATACCAATGTCTTTGAACAGATCAAGTATCCACACCAATTCTGCTACAGTTGATACAATGCTTCTATACTCAAATTCTGCAGAACTCCTAGAAATGGTGCTTTGTTTCTTTGACTTCCAGGATATCAGGGAATGACCATATTTGACGAAGAAGCCTGTTATTGACTTCCTAGTGATAGGACATGTTGCCCGGTCTACATCACAATATGCAGTGATAGTGTTTCTCTGTTTGTTAGATAACAGTATGCCTTGGCTTGGGTGATTCTTCACATATTTAACCACCCTTTGAGCAGCTTCCAAATGTGATCTTTTTGGTTTCTGCATAAACTGGCTTAGTGTCTGAACACTATATGCTATGTCTGGCCTTGTGACAGTTAAGTAGAGTAGTTTTCCCAGTAACCTTTGATACCGGCTGATGTCTGTTAACACTTCATCATCAGTTGCATTAGAGCTGCCAGTATGTTCATCATACTCCTTAGTGGACAGTTTGATGTTGGCTTCAATAGGTGTTGCTGCAGGTTTTACAGCTCCTAGTCCAATCTTAGAAATCAGCTTTAGAGTGTACTTCCTTTGGTGCATTAGAATGTCTTTTTGTGACCTAGCAAAATCAATGCCAAGAAAGTATTTAATATCTCCTAGATCATTCATTTTAAGTGTCAGCTGCAGCTTAGTCTTCATCTCAGCTATTAGTGTCAGGTTAGGCCAGTGATTAGCATGTCATCAATATACACTAGGATGATTATGATATGTTCCCCTGACCCTTTGATGAACAAGGAGGATCATGTTGGCTTTGCATGAAGCCAAGTCCCAGAAGTGCCTCAGACAGCTTAACATTCCACTGTCTTGGTGCATGTTTGAGCCCATACAGGGATTTCAGGAGTCTACATGCTGGTCTTGTCTCCCCTGACTTTGAAAGCCCCGTGGTAAGGTCATATATATCTTATCATAAAGATATCCTTGAAGAAAGGCATTGTACACATCCATTTGATAAATGTGCCATTGCTCAGAGGCATCCACAACTAGAATGGTTCTAACAATAGCCATCTTAACTACTGGACTAAATGTTTTTCGTAGTCAATACCCTCCTGTTGGCTATACCCTTTGGCCACCGATTTGGCTTTAAACCTCTCCACCTCTCCTGTAGCTTTATACTTCACCTTATAGATCTACTTACAACCACTAGACACCTTGCCTTCAGGTAAGGATACCACATCCCAGGTGTGGTTGGATTCTAGTGCTGCAATTTCAGCTTGTATATCTTCAACCCACCTAGGATCTTGAGCAGCTTATTCAAAAGAAGCAGGTTCCTGTATTGCAGAGAATGCTATCAAATAGGCCTGATATTTTGGAGAAAGTCTATCATAAGACACATAGTTAATAATGGAATAGGGAATAGATTTGTGTCTAGGCTGTGACACAAAGTCCTTCATCCCTATGGGAGCCTGACTTGTCCTCAAAGATCTCCTCAGACCAGTGGAGTGCTGAGAGGGAGGAGGAAGTATAGAAGGCATCACATCTGCTGCAGGCTGATGCAAAGGAGAAGAGGCAGTAGACTCATGCCTAGCAGGAACAGGAGGAAGTGAAGGCTGCTCTTTACTAAAAGAGGACAATTCAGGAGGCAAGAAAATAGGTGGTGATGTGTCTGAGATGTTTTTGAAGGGAAATATATCTTCCATAAAGGATATATCCCTGTTGATAAAAAACAATGAGAAGAGAGATCCAGTAGAATGTAGGCCTTCTGAGAGTGAGAAAAGCCCATGAGAACAACTGACTTAGCCCTAGGAAGGAGTTTGTCTGTTTCACGAACTTGCTTGGCATAGCACAAGCAACCAAGAATTCTTATGTGACCAAGATTAGGTGCCCTACCATACAATAGTTCAAAAGGGGAAAGGCCATGAAGGACAGAAGATGGCATCCTATCTATGAGGTATACTGCTGCAAGCACATAATGCCCCCAATACTTGATAGGTATATTGGCCTGAAACCTTAAAGCTCGCGTGACTTCTAGGATGTGCATGTGCTTTGTCTCAGCAACTCCATTTGCTGAGGAGTATAAGCACATGTTCTTTGATGAATGATGCCATACTTCTGAAACAATGTGGTACAGCTAGAGTTGACAAACTCAGAGCTATTGTCTGACCTGACTACTTTCACAACTTTGTTAAACTGAGTTTGAATGAGCACAACAAGCCGAGTAAGCACCACACATACATCAGATTTGAGTTTCAGTAAAAAAACCAAGTCATCCCAGTAAAGTCATCAACAACTGTCAGAAAATACCTATTGCCATCAAAAGTTGGACAGTTATATGGACCCCAAACATCAAGATGTATTAGATCAAATGCAGAAACAGTCTTAATACAACTAGAAGGGAATGGCAACCTAGTTTGCCTTGCACAAGGTCATACAGTACACTTATTCACAGTTTCATTGATACTGGCTAGTTTGGAAGCAAACAATTTTCTAACAACAATACTGGATACATGCCCTAGTCTTTTATGCCACAAGGCAACATCAACTGTAGTGTCACCCTGTCTTGACTTTATTCCAGCAGCAGCTAAAGAGATTGCAGTGAGCATCTTCCCACCATATTTCTGCAGGAAGTATAGACCATCACTTTCTCTACCAATCTCCCTCACCCTACCACTGAAGAGATCCCGAAAGACACATAAATCAGGATAAACGGAAGCAAAGCATTTAAGATCCCTTGTCACTTTGGAGACTGATAATAAGTTGAACTTGAACTGAGGCACATAGAAGACATCTTTAAATGTGCTTCTGACTGAAATATTGCTGTCACCAGTCTGAGTTACTAGAGTGACATCTCCATTAGGTAGTAAGACTGTCCTAGACTTAGAAGGAGTAACTACAGAAGTCTTAGTAAGTAAGTTAGCATCTAACACCATATGATTAGTTGCTCCAGTATCAATAATCTATTCTTGTGGACTAATAGATACTAAGAGGGCAGTGCTAGTACCTGCCACATTTGCTTGAGCAGAGGAAGTGAATTGTTCGGAATCTGCATTATCTAATCATATTGATCTTTAGTGAAAGGAAAAACACTTCCTTCAGACTGTGGGGAAGAACCTGTGTAAGGTCTATGTGCCTGTATAGAAGAGAATCCTGCTAGAGCTTGTGTGCCATAATGACCCTATGCCTGATTCATGGCTTGTGAATACTCAACTCCTTGATTCATGACCTGTTGAGGATTTTGATATGCAGGCAAATGAGGCATTGATATTTGCTAAGATACTTGGTATGAGGCATGATTGGGGTACATGGGCATAGTGTATCCAGGTTCGACCATTGCATTATAAGTTCCATCTCCCCCTTTATTTTTGAATTTATAATCTGATAGATAACCTATTATTTTGTAGCAGTTTCTTTACTATGGCCCTTCATTTTGCAAAACTCACACTGAATGTTGTAATTCTTCCTAAATTTTGAATTGAAACTAGGTTTAGCACTATATAGTGCAGTCATATGAATGTGTTGCATTGACAGTAGGTGAGGATCCTAAGATGCCAGCAGCGACAGCTACAGCTATTTGGCTTTTATCACTCATAAGCATGGCATATGCTTGATTTACCGAGGGAAGCGGTTTCGTCATAAGTATTTGACTACGAGCTTCAGAGTAAGAATCATTCAAGCCCATTAGAAATTGATACACCTTTTGCTTTCGTAGATGCACTATAAACTCCTTTGTCTTAACACAATTACAGTCAGGAGTGGGTATAACAGGCTCAGTGTCATGACCCAAATCGATGGGCCGCGACGGGCATATGGTAACTTACTCAATCGAATACCAACATAACATATCTTTTTGTATCATGCTATCATAAGTAAATGAGATAGAAAGGCTGCCGTAGGATAACTAGAATAAAACATGTAATACTAACTTATACATAAGATATACGGGCCTATAAGACCAACATGAATACTCGTCCACTAAACATAGGCCGGCAAGGCCATACAATTTTTTATGTAAATGACATGTGTCTACAAGCCTCTAAGAGTACATAACCGTCATAAGCCCGGGACAGGGCTCCGACATACCAATCAGTACGTGTCCAATGCATACTAACCAAATAGGCAACTCCGGAGCAAATGGAGCGCACCAACACCTTCTGCTGAGCTGATAACTTACTTGGAGGACTCTCAACCTGTCTATCGGGACCTGCGGGCATGAAATGCAGCGTCCCCAGGCAAAAGGGACGTTAGTACAAATAATGTACCAAGTATGTAATGAATGAAAATCAGTAAATAATAGACATGAGAGAAACATGGAGTAAAAGACTCGACATGTAAGTCTGAATAGCTCTGTGAATCTTTTAGTATTTAAAATGTCATGCATATGCGTATAAATGCCATACCATGTTTGGGTATATGCGTTCATAAAATCATCAAGCCTCTGAGGGCATCCCATAATATCATCTTGTCCACTGTGGGCAAATCATCAACATATACCAGCTGATTAGGTGGTGGTGCGTATACAACGCCGTAGCCTTTTCCCATATCCATTATACATATGTTATACGTATATACGCGTATATAACTCCATCTGGTCATGGGTCAATGTATATGAATGTAATGCATGAGAAGTACGTAAATAAAATCTTTCGGAGTGTCATAAGACCATTATGCCTTTGATTAATATCACGAAATAAACTTTATCAACTTACGTATTTTCTGTGACCCATGAACAGATGATAGAATACTATGACATATGGGGAATCAAGAACATAAGCATCTCTAATATTTTTATGAATAGAGTCATGTATGGAAATTGTAAATTTGCTCGTTTCGTTTGTGTCATATGGATCATGCCAAAATAAATAAGGAATAGCCTTAACATACCTGAGTCGGTTGTCTGCATAATCCCTCTAACACACGACAATCACGACAAAACACGTGATGGCAAGACCGGAGTAGGAAAAATCCGTATGATATTCTTGAGAAAGATTGTACTGTACTCCCTTAAAATTGCAAGATCTCATGTTGCTTTGAATTGTTGAAGATCCTATCTTGCATATGACTTACGTTCGAGACTTATGTTTGTAACATAAAAATATTTATGTTTGAATGCATATAAGAATGGATTTGTGACTTATGTCCCTTAAGAATGGATATGACTCATGTTATATGTGTCTTTCCTTTATTAAATGAAAATGACACACATTCTTAAGACTTGACACATAACATAGTGATTTATGAGTGACCATTCTTGGATGGGTTTGCTGCCACATGGGAGATGTAATTGTTATCCCAATTATTTAAATTAATTATTCACTAATCACTTGATTAACTTATTAATCTCCCATTAACCAACCCTTTGTACACCTTACTATTATAGTCATGTGGTACCTTGTATGACACTAGTCCATAAATACCGTGTACTATAGCTCAGACCGTATTTTATCCCAAATTGACAAACTTCGACGAAACTCGTTTTCTTCGGTTCGCTTACCCTTTCACCTTTACGAATTTACTTATCACTTGTTTGAAATAGCATAATACTTGTAATCCCAAAATAATCTCATTCCCGAACTTACGTCGATTAACTTACGATGAAATTTTAACGTACGAAAATACGGGATGTATTATCTCATTTCCGAGCATTCATAAATTTCCTTATGGCGTACTTTTAGGTACGAAAATATGGGGCGTAACATCATTCCCCCTTTTGGAACATTCGTCCTCGAATGTTGACTAATGCATTTATCATTTTCATAACTTATGTCTTTCGAATACTTTAGTACTCCTCTTGCCATCTAGGCAACTGTTCTCTGAATGAATTCCAAAGGCCAGGGCATTCCCCTTTTTAGGCCTCTTTCTCACACCACAACTTGTGGTCGGAATCCTTCCAATCTTGTAACTGTTGCTACATTTTGTCATAGATCCGTTTATCCATCCTTATGACTTTACTACCATAACTCTTACTTTGATTTATCGTTACTGAGGTCTGCTACCGAACTCCAAGTTACTTTCATTGCTTATCCCATATGTATAAATCTAAGTCCTTTAATGCTTTCTCATTACTGTTCATCTTAAGAATGGTGGCCTAATCTCATCTCATACTTTGTGACTTTCGTCCATCCATTGTTAATTCACCTCAATATTAACCTACAATATACCGCTGATAACTTGAAACTTCTTACGTAATATCTTGCCACTTGGGCTTACGTTGCATCGAGGAATATTTGAAGTGATTTTCCTGATCGACTTAGGGGTGATATTGTACTTCAATGACCGTATTTTAAAGCATCCCAATGTGATTCACTTACGTGGGTATTTTAATATCGTACAATCCATGAAATCCTTTTCAAATCATTACTCACTCGAAGGCCTAAATGTCATCCTTTATCCATCACAATTACACCCTCATTGTACTATTAGGGCAGCATTCCATCTCTTCTAAATGCTAATAGTCTTAGACTCCATTGGGTTCATTCAGGCTATACTTAGCTTTCTATAATTTAGAGAAACCATCAGCTCTTCTTGTTTTCATGGGCTTAATCCCAAGGACTTATCCATTCTCGTCACCGTCTCACTCGTCTTTTCTTATCCTTACTCCTGTCTTCCTAAAACCTTGTCGCTCTACCATACTCTTGCTTGCGACCGACACATATCCATTTATACTACTCGCAACCTTCCTTCAACTTGCTTGTACCATAGATTTCCTTGTGTTTTTATGGAACATCAAGCGAGACATCACTTCGTCTCTAACTCTCTTTACTCTCTTTACTAGATCTCTCGGTACTTAGAAACCATAGGCTGGAAGGTATGCCACTAATGACACCGCTGCCATTCCTGGATACTGAATCCCAACTCTTCTAGTCCTCTATCTGAAGTATAGATTATTCACAATCTTCTGCACCTGAGTATCTCGTACGCTATTCACCTTTACCTTACTTACCTTAAAATCTCGCATCACATCTTCTATCTCTTTTAAGACCTTCCTTCCACATAGGTATAATTCACATCCACAACTTGAAGCTCTTATTATAATACTTGCACCTCTGGTGCATACACAATCTGGTGGGAGCTTCATACTGACTTCTTATGAGGCTGGTACTTTTCTAACTGGCTTTATCGAAGAGCCATTATAGAATATGGCTGTTTTACTATCTTTCTTGTACATCTGATATTAAGAGTGATTCTACAATGTTCTCAATCACAATTTCTATAATTTTCTGGGTCCAATAATCAGACTCCTGATTTACTTAGTTGATGTAACTCTTTAGTTTCCTCTTCCCTCTGATCAACCTTTATGAAGGCTTAAGATATCTTCCGATCTGCGGCTCCTGGTATTAGTTATTACTTTAGCCTTTCATGGGCGTTATGGAATATCTATGATACAATCTTCTAACAACTTAATCCTTTGTCTATGCCCTGAGCTAAATTCTTTCTTTTAACTTATACCGGAGTCTTCTATGTCTGTAGGATTGTACACATATATGCTGCATGTATAAAACTCTGAACTCTCAAGTGTGTAAATAACGTACACTAGGTCATTAATCGAATAATTCTTTTCGTTCCTTCTCAGTTTTTTAAAATGAAAGCAATTACTTTTCCTGGTCTTTCTGCCCCCTCATTGCATGCATACTTAGCTTACCTTAGTGCCCACACACATTGGAATTCCATACAAGTCATATGATCTTGAATATCACTTCTGATTTTACTTCCTGTTCATTAGCCACGGTAGGTGCCATTTTCTTATGGAGTGCATACAATGTTGTTGTGAGACTGTTGTTATAAGACCATTTCCTCCTTAGATCACTTAGCTTAGGTTGAAACCTTCTTCCTTACTTCCTCAGCTAGTCTTTCATTGTAGTATTTAGGGAGGATCCTCTGACTCTTGTAAACCTGTGAGCTTATTACATTGTACACTCGACGGTCCTTTTAATGTCTTTCCTTGCCTATAATTATCCGTAATTACTTACTTCCACCCCCTTGTACTTGTAGGGTTGCTTCTGAACTTGATATTTTGACTAACTTCCCAGTGGCTCTCTCTTTTATCTTTGTAACACTCATGTGGTACCTTTAACTATCCCAATTCCTATCTGAATATTTATCAAGTATTACAATGATATTACTATGAGGCTGAATTCACTATATTGGGATTTACTATGTTTATCTTGCACGATCTGTTGATTGTCTGTATCCTTTTGTATAGCCATAACTAGGCTCTTCCTGAATCAACTACTAACTACTCATCGGCTCATTCTCATATCAATATTCCACGTAATCTTTCTTGGGTCATTTCTTTTGTCTTAACTTATGTCCCGCACATGCTTCTTATCTGTCAATAACATCTCGCCTTTTTTCCTCTCCTTGACGTCGTGTTTTCATAATATTCTGGAATCGTAGCATATTTGTAGGCTTTGAATAAGTGCATATTTGTAGGCTTTGAATAAGTGCAATGTCATCCTTTTTCTCATTTTTTTCGCATTCTTCCTTTACCATTCCATAATTACTAGAACCACTTAATTCTGACTTAATGCCACCTTACTCCATATTCCCCCCTTTAGGGGAGTACTAAGAGTTGGAGTTACGATGACCTACCTATAGATGTTTTACCTCTTCATCTTTGTCGTCCTTTCACATCATCGATGACCCTTATCGCCTTGCAGTAGTCCTTCTGTACCAAGGATAACAAAATTCCTTACTCGCGATGGTGACACTTAGTGTAACTAACACATACAGTCCTTTAAGCTTAATTTTGCTCACATTGCTTGCTTTAGGGAATCGTCTTCCTAATGACCTTAAAAGGTTATTCTTCTGTCGTTTATTCTATTATCGCCAGAATGAAATCTGAAATTTTCATGATGCTGACTATTACTCAGTCCATAATTCATGTTTAGTTTATCTTATTCACCAGTCCATACTGATTTCTATTACTCTGGGGTCTAATTTTTCCTTTTGGTAATCGCATTAGAGTTGCGAACTTATTTCTCGAAATGAGTGATTGTATGGCCTATACTCTTTTTTTGTCTTAAGGCCTGTCACCTCTCGTCTTTTCCTTCCCTTGACTATAGAATCTGTAATACTGTTCTTTTTTTTTATCTACCGTTGTCATCCAATGTATCATATCTTACTCATAATTCTTCATTAACTCTCTTCTTATTTTCCGCTAGCATTTATGTTTATCACTTTATTCTAAAAACTCAAACAAGACATTCTTTTGCTTTTAGCGCCCCTTGATCCATCCATTAGCTCTTCGGGTCGCCTAACATTCTTTCTCCACTAGGGACGGGAGCCACACTAAGGTAATATTTATCCCTTCAAGGCTTGCAGTGCCTACCTTTGTAGTACTCATATATAGATGTACTATTTTAGAGCGCACCATCTGGGTGTCTAACAAGAAGATCTATTAGCACATCTGCAATATCCTTCGGAAAAGTCAACTAACAAAAACAATCCATCCACCATTTTGGGTCACTCTAACACCAGTCGGATCCTGATATCCGCCCTTCTATTATACTACTTCTGTTATCCCCCATAGGTCATAAATGAGATGGGTGTGGCCAATTGTACATACCTCTGTTACTGTTGAAGGTAACTCACAATGCTTATATTTTTCTGTCTGAGTTGTAAATACCGATAATCTTCATTAACCGGGTATCTCGTACCCTTCTCATCTTGTTCCTTTTACTTGTTGAAGCTTGTATCTACCTTCTGAATCTCTCGTTGCTCTTTACCATATGGGTGGATAGATATTCATGCCTTAGGGCTCCTTTTCCAGAAGCTCACACGTCTTGGTACACACATGATCTATTGGAGACCTTATATTAATAATAAGCATGATGCAAATTCGAGTTCCGCTAACTCAACTTTCCACAACCGCGTTCAATCCCTTACCAACCATTTTTCTAGATATAGGCATCGTTGTATTATGAATAAAATAGAGTTTAGGAAATTGAGTTCTTACAACTGAGCTCTACCACACGATCTAGAGTAAGAAGAAAGAGTGACAGTCCTAAATGCCATGTAGCCTCTTGCTTCTAAGTGTGGTGCACGACACGCCCATAAACAAGACTCTACTAGACACGGCTTGTAGACACCCTAGGACAAAACTGCTCTAATACCACTTCTGTCACGACCCAAACGGATGGGCCGCGATGGGCATCCTGTACCTTACTCAACCGGATACCAACATAACGTATCTTTTTATATCATGCTATCATAAGTAAATGAGACAGAAAGGAAAAGAAAAATGAGAAAATGAGAGAAAAACCAGAAAAGCAAGGAAAACGCAGAAAAAAGAGGGTCGGAATAAAAAGAAAAGAATTTGGACAGGAAAAGCCGGGATGACGCATGCAACCGATGCGAAACATATAGAAACACATTTAAACATTTAACTATATAGGTGCATCACGCCTCAACGTGCGATTACCTATCTGTTATTTGCGTCAAACTAACCGTCTGCTGCTGTCACCCAAAGTCCAGATTTTATAGAAACGGTGGTTGGTTTTTCGTGGTAAACTGGCTTCACACCCGTACTTTACCAGATCAAAGGGGAGCATTGAAATGTCTTCGAAAATGACCTTGCCAGCAATTCCCATCCCAGAAGATAGCCCAATCTCGGGCATCCCGGCCTCAGAGTCTGCAGCGGCTGAAGAGAAAAGGATCTTACGTCTTAGGGTCATGGAGATGTGCGATGCGTGGACTAATGGAAGGGAGCCTCCAAGTGCCATCCCCGGATTCCCCGAGTTGTTTCCTAAAACAGGGGGTACCTATAATATCCCCATCAGCCACCCAAATACCCCATTGGGACAGCCCACCATGTCGGCTCATTTTGTGGGAACACCTTTTGAGGTCCGCCCCCAGGTGTTCACATCAGGAGTAGCCCCCCAATATCTTTATAGATTAACCAACGAGTAATATTCTTGAATATGATCAGAGAATTCTTACTCTTTCAAATTTGAGGAATGCCCAATTTGAGGTTTTACAAACATAAAAGTTAAACCCATTAGTTATCCACTTTGGTTATTCATTTTTTAAGTGGGTAATTTGGTTCTTATATATATTTAAACCGTTTTTAAAACGTTCANATGCTCGGCCACCACACAACCTTCACTGCCTAGGCCTACTTTTGATCCTTCGGCCTTACTTTTTCAGAATCCACTTTACCAAGTCGGAGCCTCCTCAGTACCCCACCTATACTTACTCCCAACCACCTCCATATGAGTTCACAACGGGACAGGAAAAGACTCCCAAAGCTCCCGAACAGGATGAAATGGCAAAAAGGATGAGAAGCCTGGAATAGAGCCTAAAAAACATGCAGGGTTTAAGTGGGCAAAAGAGTGTGTCATATACTGATTTGTGCATGTTCCCTCACGTGCATTTGCCTATGGGATTCAAGACTTCGAAGTTCGAGAAATACGATAGGCATGGCGATCCTATTGCTCACCTTAAGAAATACTGCAATCAATTGCGCGGAGCTGGAGGGAAAGAGGAATTGCTCATGGCGTACTTTGGGGAAAGCTTGGTGGGTATCGCCTCCGAGTGGTACATGGATCAAGATATTTCTCGTTGGCACATCTGGGACGACCTCACGAGAGACTTTGTTAGACAGTTCCAGTACAATATAGACATTGCTCCAGACCGGAACTCGTTGGCAAATCTGAAAAAGAAGTCCTCGGAGAGCTTTCGGAAATATGCAATCAAATGGCGTGAACAGGCATCGAGAGTAAAACCTCTGATGGACGAGGTCGAAATGGTCACGGTGTTCCTTCAAGCTTAGGAAGCTGATTATTTCCAAAATATGATGTCAGCTATGGGTAAACCGTTTGCATAAGCTATTAAAATTGGTGAAATGGTGGAAAATGGATTGAAGACGGGTAGAATTTTGAGCCAGTCTGCTATCAGAGCAACTTCCCAAGCCATTCAAGGCGGGTCTGGAGGAGTAGCAAAAGGAAAGAATAAAGAAGAAACATCCATGGCAGCATCGGGTGCAAGAAGACACCGCGCTCCTAGACCCATGTTCTCGGAAAGAACCCCTCAACATTACTACCCTCACCATGACATGGCTTATGCTCCTCAACCGTATACGGTCATGAATGCTCAACCCTTTGCTCGACCGCAGCCACATGCCAATAGAAACCAAGCTCCATTTCAAAAAAACCAGCCTCCTCACCAGAACCACTATAACCCCCGTCCTCCATAAAATAACTTCCGTCCTCGTGAACCACCCAGGAGGCCAAATTTTACACCAATCGGTGAATCCTACTCTAGTCTGTTTCCGAAGCTTGTTCAAATGGGTCTGCTGCAGCCCATACCTCTAAACAGGCAAAACCCAGAATCGCCTTCCTATCAGCGGGGTGTCCGATGCGCTTATCACTCAGGAGCTGAGGGGCATGATACAGAAAACTGTTGGACTTTGAAAAAAGCCGTGGAAGAATTGATAGAACAAGGAAAGATAGTGCTGAGGGATGAGGATGTCCCAAACGTGACTAATAACCCACTGCCAGCCCATAATAACGGGCTAGTAATTTGAATGATTTGCGAAGATAAAGAATTTGATCCGGCGCTAAAGGCCATAATTGCCATTGCTGATGCGGAAAGAAAGCCAAAGGTTGCCCCAAAGCAAGATAAAGGGGAGAAGAAGAACAAGGTCATTAAGACAGAACCAGAAAAGACAGCTGAAACAAGAACAGAAGCGATACCTCCCAAAAATGGAATTCTTTATGTCCCACGAGGCCGCCAAGAAAGGCAGCTGATTGTGAGCCCTCCAAAGAAATTGGAAGTGTACGTACCGAAGAGAGCCTATGTGGTGCGGGGGACAATCAAACCACCTCGACTGAGTGAGCCAGTGGTTATTGGACGCGTACCACAGAAGCCTATGACGAACCCTGCTGCGATACCATGGAATTATCATCAGACGGTGGTTACGTACAAGAGTAAAGAGATCTTGGGAGAGCTGCTAGAAAACCCCCCTGTTGAGAAATATTCAAATGTAGAGGAGGTAAACAATGCCACCAGAAGGCGTTTCCCGCCTAAGAAGCCTGTGAGTGCTGAGGAAGCCGAAGTGTTCTCTCAAAAAATGAAAATGGCCGATTATGAGGTGGTACATTTGTATGAAACGTTTGTCAAGCCTAAGTACAATAGAGGGGAAGATGATGAGGTTTTCACGGCTGAAGAAAGTGAGAAAATACGTGGGGCAATGAGGAAAATGCTCTACGAAACCCACATGGTCCAGCCGGGAGAGGGCACTAGCACCGCTAGGTGCTATACATGGGACCAAGTGCCAAGCTTCAAAACTGGAAGGCTACGCCATTCCCGATCAGGCGGGAGTCCTGGTAGACCCGCCCTGCTACTTTTTCTGCATCCCGAGTTATTCCAGAGTGTAACTCAGATGTTTCTATTAGTTTCGTGTCTTTAAGTTCCCGAATGTGAACCCTGTTATCTTCAAAATTCCAAGAAATGAAATCAATATTTCATCGTTCATTTTTCTTTATCCTTTCTGATTTTGCTATTTCATTTCTTCTCTTTAGCTCTAATAATGCAGCTTTAAATAACATGACATGCTTGCGGACTTCATGCCTAGATCCCAAAATACTGTTAGGTTTCGAAATAATGAATCAAGAGTCGAAATGCAAAGAAGGTAACCTTGAGGAAATAAAACAAAGAATTGGAACAATTGAAGGAAAATTGGTTCGCGGGTTGGAAAGGTCCATACATTACAACAAAAGAGTGTGATGTACTCAGGGCACATCCGGGCTGTTGTACCAACAAAGAATGGCCCGCGCTTACAACAAGAAGGGCTTCCCAGGAATTTTGAAGTGGGACAACTCGTGTTAAGACGCATTCTCCCTCATCACCAGGAAGCAAAAGGAAAATTTGCTCCTAATTGGAAGGGTTCATACATCATCCGGAAAATATTACCGAGAGGAGCATCGTATTTGGGAGATATCGAAGGAAATGATCCCGAAACAGTTGTGAATGCGGATGCGGTAAAAAGGTGCTATGTCTTTCCTTCCCGCTATCCAATTGAGATGACGAAGGCTTTCATTCCCGCTATCCAAACACTATCAACCCCTTGCAAACCCATTTGAGCCGGTTATTCTTCCTTGGTTACCCTCTTTGGAACCCGAAAGTATTATTGGAAAAAAAAAAGACAAAGAAAAAAAAGAAAGAAAAAAAAGAAGAAAAGAAAAGAAAAATAAAAAAAAGAAGAAGAAGAAAAACAAAAACAAAACAAAAAACAAAAACAACCAAAAACAAATGTTTCCCTGAACTACGTCTGACTTGATTCCCAAAGGATACGTAGGCAGCCTCTCTCTGGGGTTCAGTCACACCAAAACAAAATCTCAATTCCCCCAAAAAATGAAACTGGGACAGATGATATAATGGCTCGGCCATAAGCCCACCAAAATGGTTCCAAAGTTGTAATTCCATCCAAGATTCTTTTTCCCCAAAAACCTTGTCCAAGTCCTTCCGATCAATTGGCAAACGCGTGGAATTGAAGACATCATTGTTGGAATCTGATGCAATCAATTGAGAGAAATAAAATGAGAGAGTCTTATAGGTGAAAACCTACGGGCACCATAAGGCGACGGTGAGTAGAGAAATTGAAAATGAGAGAGTCCGCTTAGTGAAAATTTGTAAAGATCACTATCGGGCGACGGTGAGAAGAGAAATGAGAGAGGTCGACTGGCGAAAACCCGCAAAGGGCGCGGTCGGCCGAAAAGAAGACATCTCACCTCTAAAAGAGTCCTGGCAAGGTTCCCTGGTTTTGAAATACGGATCAATGGTTTCACGAGAAGCTGGAAAGTTTGTGCGGGTTGGGCATCCAGTCCAACAAGCATGTCATGTTTATTTGAAGCTTGCATGCACCCCCAGATAGGTCCTTCTCTTCCCCCCGAAAGGGACGCTTCTCTTTAAATTCATCTTCTTGCTTACTTTTTCCTTGAATCCCTTTCGGTCTAACACTGATTTCGAAACTATTACAAAGAAAAGGTGGCAGGATTGGCTTTACAGGGCTCCCCCTAACAAAGCTAAAGAAAAGTACCCAGCCTCAGCGGGTGCATCAAGTCAATCCCGACTGGCCATGTTGGCAGATGCTTTGAAATCAAGCTATTGAAAGAGAAAAACAAAAATGGATTGAGGACAAAGGTCTTAGAGGCAGAATAAAGTGAAATGTCGGAGCCCCACGCGGGCGTATTGTCATGAAATCCTGCAAGATGAGCCATCCGGTTTGAAAGAGAGAAGAATCTTCAAAACCAGCAAGCAGCAAAGGTTCTCAACAGAAGCTAGGCCGGGATCAAGCAATCAAGGCCACAAAACCAACCACCGTTTCAAACTAACAATTATTCTTTGTTTGAAAATTGAAACAAGTGCAATCCAGGCAACCGCGCAAAAGCAGGTGCAGCCAAAAGAAAAGAAACGCGCAAGTGCTGAAACAGCTCTGCAGCAAATAATCAATGCAAAAGGGAAGTTTCCTCTAAGTTCTTTCCTGCATCTTATCAAAAACGAAAAAAAAGAGAAAAAAGAGATAACAAAAGAATCCTAAAAATGATGGTTTAGAATTCCCAATATCAACCTGTTACTTGGTTTAGCCAACATTAGGGCTCCAACCCCTGAGTTGAGCGTTTTCCCTTTTAGCCAATATTAGGGCTCCAACCCCTGAGTTGAGCATTTTCCCTTTAGCCAACATTAGGGCCCCAACCCCTGAGTTGAGCATTTTTCCTTTTAGCCAACATTAGGGCTCCAACCCCTGAGTTGAGCGTTTTTCTTTAGCCAACATTAGGGCTCCAACCCCTGAGTTGAGCGTTTTCCTTTTAGCTAACATTAGGGCTCCAACCCCTGAGTTGAGCCTTTTTCCTTTTAGCCAACATTAGGGCTCCAACCCCTGAGTTGAGCCTTTTTCATTTTAGCCAACATTAGGGCTCCAACCCCTGAGTTGAGCGTTTTTCCTTTTAGCCAACATTAGGGCTCCAACCCCTGAGTTGAGCGTTTTTCCTTTTAGCCAACATTAGGGCTCCAACCCCTGAGTTGATCGTTTTCCTTTTAGCCAACATTAGGGCTCCAACCCCTGAGTTGAGCCTTTTTCCCTCTAGCCAACATTAGGGCTCCAACCCCTGAGTTGAGCGTTTTTCCTTTTAGCCAACATTAGGGCTCCAACCCCTGAGTTGAGCGTTTTCCTTTTAGCCAACATTAGGGCTCCAACCCCTGAGTTGAGCGTTTTCCTTTTAGCCAACATTAGGGCTCCAACCCCTGAGTGGAGCGTTTTTCCTTTTAGCCAACATTAGGGCTCCAACCCCTGAGTTGAGCGTTTTTCCCTTTAACCAACATTAGGGCTCCAATCCCTGAGTTGAGCGTTTTTCCCTTTAGCCAACATTAGGGCTCCAACCCCTGAGTTGAGCGTTTTTCCCTTTAGCCAACATTAGGGCTCCAACCCCTGAGTTGAGCGTTTTTCCTTTAGCCAACATTAGGGCTCCAATCCCTGAGTTGAGCGTTTTTTCCTTTAGCCTTTTTTTTTAATCCCGGCATAACCCGTGGACCTCCCTGGCATAACCCAAAGAGCTTTTTTCTTTCAATCCCGGCATAACCCGTGGACCTCCCTGGTATAACCCAAGGAGCTTTTCTCTTTCCATCCGGGCATAACCCGCGGATCTCCCTGGCATAACCCAAGGAGCTTTTTTCTTTCCATCCCGGTATAACCCATGGATCTCCCTAGCATAACCCAAGGAGCCTTTTCTTCCCATCCCGGCATAACCCGCGGATCTCCCTGGCATAACCCAAGGAGCTTTTTCTTTTCCATCCCGGCATAACCCGTGGACCTCCCTGGCATAACCCAATGAGCTTTTTTCTTTCCAATCCCAGCATAACCCGTGGGTCTCCCTAGCATAACCCAAGGAGTTTCTTTTTCTTTCCGTCCCGGTATAACCCGAGGACCCTTTTTCTTTTCCGGCATAACCCGGTCATTTCCCAGCATAACCTGGATTCACTCACAAGGATACACAATCCTGATTTGATTGCTTATATATGTGTCACAACTAACTCACGAAATTTTCCTAGTGAAAACTAGGGCAGAAAATTTCGTTTGTTTGTTTGTTTTGGTATCTTAAGCAGGTTGACCTCAAGACATAGGGTGCGAGATGACCGATGGAATGAGTCTCAATCCAGAATAAAGAAAAGAAGAAAAGAACAAAAAGAAATGAACTCAAATGTGAAGCAAACAAGGGTGCGGATTGCTCAAAATCTGATTGAAGTCACAAGCTCCGCTGATCCCGCTTTGACCCAATGCTGCAGAAAGAAACAAACACCTACAACTTACGAGCATCAAGATTCAGATCAAGGTCCACAGCAAAATCAGCTAAGACTCAAGATCAAGCTTCAAGAGATTTATAGATAGGAATCTTGTAACTCATAGTTGATAGGCATAGCTAGCTTAGCTTTGATTTTCCTTTGTGGTGTAATAAGGAGGTCAGCAAGCAGTAACAGCAGCAACATCAGTGAAATCACAGCTCCTGGTAGTCCCAGCTACCAAACCTTCCAGAACTACAGTGACCTGATTCCTTTATAGCCAAGGATATGTAGGCAACCTTTGAAGCAGGTTTCGGTCAGACGGTTTTCAAAAAATGCTTCTCATGGAGTGACAAGCAGGCAAAAATCTCTCATAGTTGCTCATTTATCTTTGCCCGAAAACCCTTCGTGTCTCCGAGCAAAGAGGGGTAGCTGTGAGCACGTGATTTTTGCCTCGTTTATTTACTCCTATAAAATTCATTAGAATTAGGATTTTTCCTTAATTGTTTGAATTTTAGGGAATTAAGTGCATTTTTGTGTTTTGTTTGCATGTTGTGTGCATTTTAGTTGTCATAAAAATGAAAAAAAATTACAAAATAGCATACTTGCATTTAGGACCCAATTCTAGATTTTTAGATTAGTTAAACAATTAACAATAGTCTTTTGTATTGTTTTACTTTTAATTTCGATTTTTCCTTAAGTTTTCTTTTTAAACTAGGATTTGTTGATTTTTGAAGAATTAATTAGTTTAATTTTAGAATTAAATCAGGTGTATTAATTTTAATTTTGTATTAAACAAAAATCAAAAAAAGGGGGAAAAAGGGAATTGAAATGAAAATGAATTGTAATTAAATAAAGTGTTGAAACAAACAATTGAAATGAAAAAGAAAGCTGGCCTGTCACATTTTGGGCCATGAGCTCGAGCCCAAACCCCAAATCCGTTCAAATTGCCCAGTCCAAATGCACCTCTACCCGGTCCAAACGACCATGTCCTTGAGACCAATAAAACGACGTAGTATAGGAGGGATACTACGTCGTTTTGAACTAATGAATGCCAAATTAAATCCAGGCCATCCATCCACTCTAATCCAACGGCCCTGGTTCAATCGTGGATTTTAAATAAAAGTGTCCAAAATATTTCAGGAACCCTAGAGATAACTTCATCTTCCTCGTATCTATAATGTCCTTTCCCGTCTCCGCCACTCTCCGCCCTAAGCCGCCGGCCGGAAATCGCCTCCGCCGGCAGCGATGCTCCAATGACACCCAAATTTACACCCTTTAACCGCCTTCCTCTCCTCTTCCCAAAGCTCCGAATATCATCCCTCATATCCAAGCCAAGCTCCTCGAATCTTCAAAAACAGAAACGCCGTCTCCGCCGTCCACAGCGGCGTCACCCCCAAACGACACCAAATTAACACCATAGCCCCGTCTTCATCTCCCCAGTCCATGCATGGCCTTAATTTCCTTCAAATCCAAGCCGAATTCTTCGAATATTGAATCGAAGATTCCTGCCAAACCCTAAACACCTCCAAATCCAACCAAAACCCTACCATATAGCCTCCTTGACTTCCTCATCCTTAACCCCGAGCTAGAACCCTTCAAATCCCAGTAGAACCCCCTGGATTTTAAATCTAGGGTTTTAAAAAGCTTTAACACTATTTTGGGGGATTTCAAGCACTCGAGGGATTTTTAATTAATGTTGTATGTTCTATTTTTAACAAAATAAAACATATAGCATTAACTAAAAATCAATTTCGAGAATCAATAAAAATGAAGACCAATAACAATGAGTTTCTATTTTTATTTGATTTTAATTTTGTTTGATGATTCTGGCTTCCTCTTTGCGTCATCTTGATTAATTTTTGTTTAATTTTGTTTGATTCCTGTGTTTAGGATTAGTTTACTCCATAATTAGTGTTCTAGGTTTTAGTTTAAGTTTTTGATTATTAGTTTTAACCTAGTAATTGTTCCTCCTGTTTTTCTGATTTTTGTTAGTATAAATGTTGATTGATTTCTATTTTATTCTTGATTCTGTTAGTTTAATGCTTGTTCATGGTTAAATCTGTTCTTATGATCTTCTTTTGTTTAGTTTAACTGCTGTTTCATTTCAGTATTATTTCTATAGGTTTAATTGATCTCTAGGCAATCCTGTTAATCAGTGTTTGATTTTAATTCCTTTATTTTTAGTGTTCAGTTTAATCAGTAATTCTGTTTATATTAGTTTAGTTTCGATTAGTTTTAGGCATAACAAAACTCCAAAAACAATGCTATTCTGCTGTAGTTCTTAGTTCAATTTCAAGTTCTATCTCATACTTCAAATTTCTAGTTTACTTAAGGTCAAAGTAGCTTAGATTTCCTGGTTTGATCAATAATTGAGGTTTTTTAAAGGCTCCTGGGTTAATTTCAAGTTGAATTTGGTTTGTTCGAGTCAATTTTGGTTGCCTACTGGTTTTTCATTGCTGGATTCCAAGCTGAAATTGTTGTTGCTGTCATTTGCTGTTTGAAACTGTGATTAAGCTCACCACTGCTGCTGATCTCTCCTTTTCCTTGTTGTATTTCAATTTCCAGGTACACGTTCTGCTCCTGCTTTGCTGTATACCTCAATTTGAGAATGAAATAAAGGTCATTTCTCATAGTTAGATGAATCTTCAGTTTGTAATTAATTTGGGATTGATATATGTAATTGATCAGTTTGCTAGCCTTATAGATGTTTAATTGGACTGTATAAATAACTACCTTCAGAACTATATAGACATTATGAGTGTGATGCTAGCTGTAAACAAGTCTTAGTTTAAACTGTTAGAATAGTTGTAGTTTGAGTTTCAGATTGACTACTTGATAGCATTAGCTTCAGTGTTCCTATCAAACGCTGAGGAGTAGGTTTTGTAGTATCCACATTATACGGCTTATGTGAAATTGATTCAGGAGCTATTTATGATTTTCAGTGTTGGATTTCCACTTCGAGTCCATAATGTAAGAGCACATGAATTAAATCTAGTTGATTATCAAATTTTGATCAAGTGCTAACTCCTTAATTGAGTTTAAATTGATTTGAAATATAGTTCATCCTTGTTTAATACTAAAAATGCGAACGAGTTTGTGGATCAGATCCTAATTAACCTCAAATTGCACTTTATTTGTGTTTGAAATAAACTATTAAGATCTTTGATTATGCCAGTATCGAATTCGCTCATGTTCATGATATTTGGGCTACGTATTGGGCCCAACGTTTGGCCTGATTACCCATTAAATAATTTGGCCCATGTTAGCTCCAAGAGTAGTATAGTCGCCACTGGGCTGATGCTGAAGCCTGATTCTGGAAAGTGAATGCATTTTGGGTTGATTTTGAAGCCCAAGTTACTGAGGGCCTTATCCCACCGGCCAAGCTGTTAAGTTAAAGTTTGAAAATATTTGTTAATTGTGGGCTTCTCGAGCTAGGTAGCACATTTAAGCTAAGGGGATTTTCCTCTTGTTTGGATGTGGACTTGAGTTTGAGGGCCCGGATTCTTTAATTATTAACTAGGCCCTTTTGGAGACAAATTCAATAGAAAATAATAGTTTGCTCTAGGTTGGCCTTTAAAAATAAAACGAGGCGCGCTACGCCAAATGAAACCCATAAATTGCGTGGCCCTTTTTAAATGCTTATACTAAAATACTTAGAATTCGGGACGTGCCGTTTAGCGAATTTCACGGCCTCCCGCAAAGATAATAACACGTTAGTCGCTTTAGGCGCTTTTTTTAATAATTTTACATTCCTAAATACGGGTGTGCATTTCATGCGACCCAAATCCAAATCCCAAAATGTTGGATAAGAATGTGTCGAGGATCCGGGTGCATTTCATGTGATGTGATCCAAAAATACGTTTTTAAACGACGTTCACTTCTTAAAATATTAATTAAAAGCGGTAAATAATTTTAATAATTGCAGTATAGGATGACATGTATTAAAATTAGATTGTTAGCCAATTATAATAGTTTAAGCGACCGTGCTAGAACCACTGGATCCGGGGGGTGCCTAACACCTTCCCTCGGGTCAACAGAATTCCTTATTCAGAATTTCTGGTTCGCAGACTCCATTCGGGAAGTTGAATTTTCCTCGATTTGGGATTCAAGATAAAGGTGACTTGGGACACCAAAAGCCAAACCTATTCCAAGTGGCGACTCTAAAAATTGAATAAATAATCCCATTTCGAATAATGTCACTTTAAATGGAAAAACTCCCTTATATACTATCCTTCGGGGTAGGTGTGTAAAAAAGGAGGTGTGACACTCAACACAGTTGAACAACACATAAACAAGCATAGATGGAAGGAAATGGTGTTATAACTCTCAGAACGAAGGATCAGGTCGTTACAACCTGATACAACACATTGAGAATGAAGTAGGAGACAAGAAAGCTAATAGCCACAATAAGTAATCTCAAGGAAATACTACTTTTTTTCTCTCTTTTTTTTTGGATAAGATAAGAAACTTTACTAGTGGAGTAATAAGGAGGTATTGCAAAAAGATATACAAAAAGTTAAGAAATAAATTGTCACTAGTTCATCCTCCGAAATTCCAAAAAATTAACATATTGGACAAGCTTTCTATCCTATTGTTCCTGCACCAAAAAATAACTTATGGAGACATGATAAGGCCGGATAACAATGTGAATCTTAAGGGCGAAATTCTGAATAGATCATGATGAACAAAATCCACATTATTGAAAGGTATGGAAACAAACACGCCCGATTTCTAGTTATCAAAGTACCTTTTATCAACTAAACAATAATCTGTTTACTAATTTTGTACTAAAATAATTGCAGTCGATGTACTTCGGAAAATAAATAAATAAAAAAGAGTAACATAAAAGGAAAGGACTACCAAAACAATTCAAAAACCTAAAATAAAAGAGTTGTCAGGAGTCTAAGGGAAATCCAATTCAATAAAACCCGACCCTGCAAAAAGCAACATTTTCAAAAAAAGAAAAATCCAAGAGCTCCCAGCGTAGAAATAAAAACAAAATAATACTTGAACCACAAAACAATCGCAAAATAAAATTTCCAAACTATAGAAGCAAATTGAAAGGAATACTAAATGGGCAACAAATTAAAAAGAGATACGCACCTAGGTTTTAAGCTGAAACGACTGATAGAAGGAGATTAGTACAACCACAAATGTTAATAAAATAGATTGTATTAGAAGAATTGACGACCGTTACCTTATCGCAAATTTTAGACGATACCATTGCCGGTAACTTAGAAGCAAACAAGGAACATTCTGAAACTGGAAGATGAAGGAATGGATATTTCTAGACCAATGTTGTATTTGGAATAAAAGCATGTGCAGAGTGTAGTCAGCAACACGTGAAGCAAAGTTTTACTGAGCTAAATAACTATTCTACCCTTGGTCGACCAAGCGTGGCTCTTCTATATAATAGAAAATTAGTTTACTTTTTATTTTTGACAACAGATATTTCATGATATTTGGGGATGAAAGTTGATGTTTGTAAACTTTCTTCTTAAAAAATTTGAACTGTTCTTTTGAATTGGACGGATCATTTGATTGATATTGCTGTTGTGAATGTATTATCAAATATTTACTTGTATGGTTGGGATATAGCTTTAGTGATTTGACTTTTGATCAAAAATCTTAGTGTGAGAGACATAGAGGCTAATTAGCCTCTTTGAAGTTCCTCCATAGCACTCTAAACGGACTTAAATGTCAAATTTCTACTTCTTCCCTTAATGAATTTGTCATTCCTAAGTAATTTCCAAAACATGAAGATGAGAATGTCAAGATCTGATTTGTTTCCAAATACCTAATTTCCAAAAACAATATAGTAGAAATTCAACAAATTTATAGAGTTATAACATTTGAGGTTGTTCAGCATCTTGCCTTTTTATTATGGTATTGAACATCAATAGATGACGACAACTCTATGTTCTGTTCAAATCCTCATACCGCAATATTATATACAGTCCAAATCATCATATCTCTATTGTTACCGAGAACTTGAGTTACAATACAATTTCAATTAAGAGCAGTACTGTTAATTTTAAGTCTACCAAACTCAGATATTTCTCCGCCAGCGAAACAATCTTTCTAGAAACAAGATCTCATTAGAATTCCAACAGCTTAATTTCTGTACAGAAGTTTCACAAAGGTCTTCAATCTCATGCTCAGCACGGGCATCCATTTCTAGTATTTATATTCTTATATATAAGTGAGCAAGGTGTACAAACACTGCTCTGGACAATTATACGAAGTGCAAAGTGAATTGTACTAATTGCTTGGAACTATCTAATTGGGCATTGAGTTTCTTTGACACGTGTATTGTACTGCCATTTGTTGAGACAAAAGATATAACTTGAGTACATGGGTAGTTTAGTCTATTTATGTGTTAGCAGAGTAGTGTATTAGTTAGTTAGTTAATAACACATGTGATTAGTTATTAAGATGATTAGAGTAGTTAGTGAGGTCTTGTATATATACAGATTGAACAAGTAATGAAAGGCAGAGCATTCATTTTCCTTTTCTCTGTTACATTCATATTCATGATCCTTCTCTCTTCTCTCTTCTCCCTTGTTAGTTAGGGTTTCACTTTCTCTTTGAACCTCCATTTCATCATGGTATCTGAGCTCAAGCTCTGAATCGAAGCTCACAAATCGATCCTCTATCTTCTCCTCTACTCTGTATTCTTCTCTGCAATCTCAAATAAATGAGATCTCATTTCTCTATTTCGAGGCTCAAAAGTACTCAACAATGGCGATTGATGATTTGGATCATGAAAATAAAACTATCACAACTGAAAATGCATCACATGCATCCTCCGATGATGAATTTTAGGAAGGTGTTACAACTATAGTCACTCACCCTTTATATCTAGCTCCGGGCGACATGAGTAGAATCTCATTGATTTCATTTCAACTAACTGACACTGATAATTTCTTCTTGTGGTATCGATCTATGCAGATTGCATTACTTGGCCGTACTAAACTGGGTATTGTTGATGGCAGGTGCCCAAAAGAACGATTTCGTGAGAAGCATTGGAATCAATGGGAACGATGCAATGAAACTGTGTTGTCATTGCTGATGAACTCGGTTGCACCAGCCTTAATTAGTGGTATTACGCCACTAATGCACAGAAAGTATGGACTGATTTACAGAAGAGGTTTGACAAAGTGAATGATACTCGTTACTACAATTTGCACAAAGAAATTGCTACCCTAAGTCAAGGTACTTCATCTATCTCTGTCTATTATTCGAAGCTCAAGGACTTTTGGGATGAATCTGAGTGTTACGCCTCATGTTTTCGTACCTAAAAGTACGCCATAAGAAAACTGATGAAAGCTCGAAATGAGATAATACATCCCGTATTTTCGTACGTTAAAATTTCGTCGTAAGTTAATCGATGTAAGTTCAGAAATGAGATTATTTTGGGGTTATAAGTATTACGCTATTTTAAACAAGTGATAAGTAAATTCGTGAAGGTGAAAGGGTAAGAGAATCAAAGAAAACGAGTTTTGTCGAAGTTTGTCAATTTAGGATAAAATACAGTCCGAGCTATAACACCCGGTATTTGTGGACTAGTGCCAAACAAAGTACCACATGACTATAATACTAAGGTGTACAAAGGGTATTAAAAGTGAGTAGTATTTTAAGTAGTTGGAGATAATTCCTAATTATGTGGATAATTGGGCAATTATTGGTTAATGGGAGATGAACAAGTTAATCAAGTGATTAGTGGATATTTATTTCAAATAATTGGGATAACAATTACATCTTGCATGTGGAAGCAAACCCATCCAAGAATAGTGACTCATAAGTCACTATGTTATGTGGCAAGTCTTAAGAATGTGTGTCATTTCCATTTAATAAAGGAAAGACATATATAACATGAGTCATATCCATTCTTAAGCGACATAAGTCACAAATCCATTCTTATATGCATTCAAACATAAATGTTTGTAAGTTACAAACATAAGTCTCATACGTAAGTCATATGCAAGATAGGATCTTCAACAATTCAAAGCAATATGAGATCTTGTAATTTTAAGGGAGTACGATGCAATCTTTCTCAAGAATATCATACGGATTTTTCTTACTCAGGTCTTGCTATCACGTGTTTTGTCGCGATTGTCGTGTGTTAGAGGGATTGTCCGGAGAACCAGTTCAGGTATGTTAAGGCTATCCCTTATTTCTTTTGGCATGATTCACACGACACAAACGAAACGAGCAAATTTACAATTTCCATACATGACTCTATTCATAGAAATATTAGAGATGCTTATGTTCTTGATTCTCCATGTGTCATATTATTCTATCATCTATTCATGGGTCTCAGAAAATACGTAAGTTGATAAAGTTTATTTTGTCATATTAATCAAAGGCATAATGGTCTTGTGACACTCCGAAAGATTTTATTGACATACTTCTAATGCATTGCATTCATTTATATTGACCCGTGACCAGATGGCGTTATATACGCGTATATACGTATAATATATGTATATGGGATATGGGAAAAGGTTACGTCGTTATATACGCACCATCACCTGATCAGCTGGTATACGTTGATGATTTGCCCACAATGGTCGAGATGATATAATGGGATGCCCTCAGAGGCTTGATGATGTTATGAACGCATATACCATGCATGGTATGGCATTTATATGCATATGAATGAAATTTTAAATATTAAAGGATTCACAGAGCTATTCAGACTTACATGTCGAGTCTTTTACTCCATGTTTCTCTCATGTCTATTATTTACTGATTTTCATTCCATACATACTCGGCACATTATTTGTACCGACATCCCTTTTTCCTGGAGACGCTATGTTTCATGCCCGCAGGTCCCGGTAGACAGGTTGAGAGTCCTCCAAGTAAGTTATCAGCTCATCGGAAGGTGTTGATGCGCTCTATTTGCTCTGGAGTTTCCTATTTGGTCAGTATGCATTGGACACGTATTGATTGGTATGTCGGAGCCCTGTCCCGGCCTTATGACGGTTATGTACTCTTAGAGGCATGTAGACATATGTCATGTACGTAAAAGATTGTATGGCCTTGTCGGTCTATGTTTAGTGTACGAGTAATCAATTTGGTCTTATAGGCCCGTATGTCTTATGTATAAGTTGGTATTACATGTTTTATTCTAGTTATCCTCCCTCTTTTCTTTTCTTTCATTCTTGCCTTTGCTTTTGGCCACGGTTTCTTTCTCTTGGTTTTCTTATTTTCTCTCTTTTGTTTCTTTTCCTCTCTTTTTTTTTCTTTTGTTCTTTCCTCCCCTTTTTCTTTTCTCTTGGGATTACGGTCGAATCCTATGGAATTGCCTACGTATCATGACCCCGCATGAATCAGACCAAGCGTAGTTCTTGAAGATCAGGAATAAAGTAAATAAACAAACTCTCTTTTTTTTCTGTTTTTTTTTGTTTTATTTTGATTTGATTTTCTTTTTGATTTTTTCAAAGAAAGACTTCTAAAGATTTCTTTTGGGAATTTTTAGGAGTAAAAAGAAATATTTTTGTTTAAATTTTCATTTATTTTCTCTTTTTCTATCACGAAAGAAAAATATATATTTTTTTGACTTTGAAAGTTGCCTCTTCATTTTCGGAAGAGGGATTTTTACGAAAAATATTTTGGATTTTTGAGCAAAAGTATTTTCGGACTCAATTTTCAAAATTTGTATTTTTTTATTTATGATTTTTTATTTATGAAAGAAAGACATCTAAGGAGTATTTTAATGACTTATTTTGACCTAAAAGGAAAAGTGGCTATTTTTCAAAAAATTTATTTAAGCAAACAAAGGCTCAGTTTTGCAGATACGGCCTTTCAGCACTCCTGGAAGGAAGATTTTAAGGCTGTGCCCGCAAACCATTTAAGATGACTCAGGGTGGCTGTTCTTGCAAAAACACCCTTCCGGCGTCCTTTTGGGGACATTCAGCTTATTTTAAAACAAGAATGGCATCACCCGACTTATTTTGTATTAAAATTTTGGTATTTTTTGGCTATTTATGCAAAAGGGTGGTTGGACCCGATGAGGGTTGCCTACGTATCTCACATCCGATGAGAATCAAACCAGCGTAGTTCGGGCAGATTGGAAATAGAGTAACTAAACTAACTTTTTTTTTTTTTTATAAAACTCAGACCATGGAGCTTTAAGGCAAAAGAAAAATATTTTTGTTTTTTGATTTTTTTTCTTTGGAATTTTCTAAAAAAAAAGTGCTTTAAAAGAAGAAAGGGAATTTTTTTTTTTGGATTTTTGATTTTGATTTTATTTTTGAAAGAAAGACTTCTGAAAATTCCTTTTTTTTTTTATTTGAACTTTGGGAATGTTAAAAGTAAAAAGAAAATACTTTTTGTTTGAGTTTTTCATTTGTTTTCTCTTTTTCTAAGGAACAAAGAAAAATATTTTTGGATTTTGGATGTAACCTCTTAATTTTCGAAAGAGGGACTTCTTTAAGAAAAATGTTTTGAATTTCTGAGCTTTTATTTATTTACAAAAGTACTTCTAAGGAAAAGCAAAACTATTTTTGGACTTCAATTTTTTTTTTAAATTTTTTTTATTGACATTTATGAAAGAAAGACATCTAAGGTGGATTTTTGTTTATGATTTTTTTTTTTGGATTTGTTTTTTTTTAAAGAAATACTTTAAAATGAAGGAAACCCGTATTTTTGGATTTTGATTTTTATGAAAGACATTAGAAAGAAGGAAACCATTTTTTAGTTTTAAAAACTTCTTTTTTTTTTGTTTTATCTTATCTAAAGAAAGATTTCTAAAGAAAGAAAATATTTTTGGATTTTTTGAAAATTGGGGTCGGAACCGATGAGGTTTGCCTACGTATCTCACATCCGGTGAGAATCAGATCCGCGTAGTTCGGGCAGATTTGTCAAACCTAATATATATTTTTTTGAACACAATCTTTTCTTTTTTTTTTCTTTCAAATATTTCCTTTTTCATTTTTTTTTCAAAAACGTGGCAGCATTTCGGTACTATTTGGGCATTGGTTTTTCAAAACAAGTGGTTACCCTCGCTTAGTCCTAATACTGCTATTTTTCTCAATTTTCTCTCATTATATACAAGCCGGTCAATATGCTGAGCCGAGCAAATAAATGCACAAGTGGCACGTAAGATGCATCAGGATGGTCGTTTCAATTCAGGTCACCTGTCCTAGACGGACCCAACCCCTGTGTTGAGTCCCCTAAGTCAAATGCACATGATGCAAACAAACATTCCTACTAAGGATCCGGCATGAGGTTTTGTTCTTCTAGGTTTAAACCCTAGGTTTATTGGTCTAGACCTGGCTTACTCGAGCGGACAACTCGAGCCGAGGGGGAGGCAGCGCACCGGGGATACAGAAGCTCCGCTGGCTTAGCAACTTATCCAAACCTCGTTCTAAATGGGAAAAGACTCTAAACAGAAGAGAAGCTACACGAAGCGCACCCTTCTCCATGATGTAGAAGACTTAGAGAGAGGAAGGGATTCGTAACAGTTTATATATACAATTCAACAAATATCAAAGCGGTAAAACATTTAGCACATTTAGCATGGAACATGTAGTAAAATCAGATAAAGCCAAATATAACAGTTATACTAAGCTCGAATTCTTGAACCCTGAATCGAAATTCTGGGTTCGTGTCCCCAGCAGAGTCGCCAGAGTTGTCACACCTCTTTTTTTATACACCTACCCCGAAGGGTAGTATATAAGGGAGTTTTTCCATTTAAAGTGACATTATTCGAAATAGGATTATTTATTCAATTTTTAGAGTCGCCACTTGGAATAGGTTTGGCTTTTGGTGTCCCAAGTCACCGGTTTATCTTGAATCCCAAATCGAGGAAAATTCGACTTCGCGAATGGAGTCTGCGAACCAGAAATTCTGAATAAGGAATTCTTTTGACCCGAGGGAAGGTGTTAGGCACCCCCCGGATCCCGTGGTGCTAGCACGGTCGCTTAAACTATTATAATTGGCTAACAATCTGATTTTAATACATGTCATCCTATACTGCAATTTTTAGAATTATTTACCACTTTTAATTAATATTTTAAGAAAGTGAACGTCGTTTAAAAACGTATTTTTGGATCACGTCACATGAAATGCACCCGGATCCTCGAGACATTCTTATCCAACATTTTGGGATTTGGATTTGGGTCGCATGAAATGCACACCCGTATTTAGGAATGTAAAATTTTTAAAAAGCGCGCCTAAAGCGACTAACGTGTTATTATCTTTGCGGGAGGCCGTGAAATTCGCTAAACGGCACGTCCCGAATTCTAAGTATTTTAGTATAAGCATTTAAAAAGGGCCACGCAATTTATGGGTTTCATTTGGCGTAGCGCGCCTCGTTTTATTTTTAAAGACCAACCTAGAGAAAACTATTATTTTCTATTGAATTTGTCTCCAAAAGGGCCTAGTTAATAATTAAAGAATCCGGGCCCTCAAACTCAAGTCCACATCCAAACAAGAGGAAAATCCCCTTAGCTTAAATGTGCTACCTAGCTCAAGAAGCCCACAATTAACAAATGTTTTCAAACTTTAACTTAACAGCTTGGCCGGTGGGATAAGGCCCTCAGTAACTTGGGCTTCAAAATCAACCCAAAATGCATTCACTTTCCGGAATCAGGCTTCAGCATCAGCCCAGTGGCGACTATACTACTCCTGGAGCTAACATGGGCCAAATTATTTAATGGGTAATCAGGCCAAACGTTGGGCCCAATACGTAGCCCAAATATCATGAACATGAGCGAATTCGATACTGGCATAATCAAAGATCTTAATAGTTTATTTCAAACACAGATAAAGTGCAATTTGAGGTTAATTAGGATCTGATCCACAAACTCGTTCGCATTTTTAGTATTAATCAAGGATGAACTATATTTCAATATCAATTTAACTCAATTAAGGAGTTAGCACTTGATCAAAATTTGATAATCAACTAGATTTAATTCATGTGCTCTTACATTATGGACTCGAAGTGGAAATCCAACACTGAAAATCATAAATAGCTCCTGAATCAATTTCACATAAGCCGTATGATGTGGATACTACAAAACCTACTCCTCAGCGTTTGATAGGAACACTGAAGCTAATACTATCAAGTAGTCAATCTGAAACTCAAATTACAACTATTCTAACAGTTTAAACTAAGACTTGTTTACAGTTAGCATCACACTCATAATGTCTATATAGTTCTGAAAGTAGTTATTTATATAGTCCAATTAAACATCTATAAGGCTAGCAAACTGATCAATTACATATATCAATCCCAAATTAATTACAAACTGAAGATTCATCTAACTATGAGAAATGACCTTTATTTCATTCTCAAATTGAGGTATACAGCAAAGCAGGAGCAGAACGTGTACCTGGAAATTGAAATACAACAAGGAAAAGGACAGATCCGCAATAGTGGTGAGCTTAATCACAGTTTCAAACAACAAATGACAGCAACAACAATTTCAGCTTGGAATCCAGCAATGAAAAACCAGTAGGCAACCAAAATTGACTTGAACAAACCAAATTCAACTTGAAATTAACCCAGGAGCCTTTAAAAAAACCTCAATTATTGATCAAACCAGGAAATCTAAGCTACTTTGACCTTAAGTAAACTAGAAATTTGAAGTATGAGATAAAATTTGAAATTGAACTAAGAACTACAGCAGAATAGCATTGTTTTTGGAGTTTTGTTATGCCTTTTTTTGAATTTTCGAAGAATAGAGATTGGACTTCAATTGTTTGCTTTGGATTTTGAATTTCAAACTTTAGAGGTTCGAATTTGTGGAGGGTTTTTGGGGGAATTTTCAGAGCTGGAACTTTTGAGAATTTTCAGGGTTCAAAAACTTGAGGAACTTTTGGGGAGAGTTTTTAGATCTGAAACTTTTTTTGGAATTTTCAGGGGTTCAAACTTGGAAATGAAGGCAAGGGGGCTGCCTTTTATAGGCAAATTTCAGGGGGAAGCTTCTAGATTTCACTTACCCCTTTCCCCCCTTTTTATTTTCAGTTTTTATTCATTTGTCCCTAATGTTTTGACTTGTTTCTCAAGTTACTGCATTAAGTTCTGAAATTTTAACTAAAACCCCTCTTCTAGAAGAGTCTAGGGTGTTCTAGTTTCAACTACATCATTTCTACCCAATCCTAAATACCTAAATTACCCCTGAACTTAATTTGAAATCACTAACCTAGTACTAAACTAAACTCCAACCCCTTTTACTAACCATAATTAACTAGAAATCTAGATTATTCAGCTATAACCAATCACCTAAAACTAATCGAAACTAAACTAATATAAACAGAATTACTGATTAAACTGAACACTAAAAATAAAGGAATTAAAATCAAACACTGATTAACATGATTACCTAGAGATCAATTAAACCTATAGAAATAATACTGAAATGAAACAGCAATTAAACTAAACTAAAGAAGATCATAAGAATAGATTTAACCATGAACAAACATTAAACTAACAGAATCAAGAATAAAATAGAAATTAATCAACATTTATACCAACAAAAATCAGAAAAACAGGAGGAACAATTACTAGGTTAAAACTAATAATCAATAACTTAAACTAAAACCTAGAACACTAATTATGGATTAAACTAATCCTAAACACAGGAATCAAACAAAATTAAACAAAAATTAATCAAGATGACGCAAAGAGGAAGCCAGAATCATCAAATAAAATTAAAATCAAATAAAAATAGAAACTCACTGTTTTTGGTCTTCATTTTTATTGATTCTCGAAATTGATTTTTAGTTAATGCTATATGTTTTATTTTGTTAAAAATAGAACATACAACATTAATTAAAAATCCCTCGAGTGCTTGAAATCCCCTAAAACAGTGTTAAAGCTTTTTAAAACCCTAGATTTAAAATCCAGGGGGTTCTACTGGGATTTGAAGGGTTCTAGCTCGGGGTTAAGGATGAGGAAGTCAAGGAGGCTATATGGTAGGGTTTTGGCTGGATTTGGAGGTGTTTAGGGTTTGGCCGGAATCTTCGATTCAATATTCGAAGAATTCGGCTTGGATTTAAAGGAAATTAAGGCCATGCATGGACTGGGGAGATGAAGACGGGGCTATGGTGTTAATTTGGTGTCGTTTGGGGGTGACGCCACCGTGGACGGCGAAGACGGCATTACTGTTTTTGAAGATTCGAGGAGCTTGGCTTGGATTTGAGGGATGATATTCGGAGCTTTGGAAAGAGGAGAGGAAGGCGGTTAAAGGGTGTAAATTTGGGTGTCATTGGAGCATCGCCACCGGCGGAGGCGATTTCCGGCCGGCGGCTTAGGGCGGAGAGTCGCGGAGACGGGAAAGGACATTATAGATACGAGGAGGATGAAGTTGTCTCTAGGGTTCCTGAAATATTTTGGACACTTTTATTTAAAATCCACGATTGAACCAGGGTCGTTGGATTAGAGTGGATGGATGGCCTGGATTTAATTTGGCATTCATTAGTTCAAAACGACGTAGTATCCCTCCTATACTACGTCGTTTTATTGGTCTCAAGGACATGGTCGTTTGGACCGGGTAGAGGTGCATTTGGACTGGGCAATTTGAACGGATTTGGGGTTTGGGCTCGAGCTCATGGCCCAAAAATGTGACAGGCAAGCTTTTTTTTTCATTTCAATTGTTTGTTTCAACATTTTATTTAATTACAATTCATTTTCAATTCAATTCCCTTTTTCCCCCTTTTTTTGATTTTTGTTTAATAAAAAATTAAAATTAATAGACCTGCTTTAAAGCTAAAATTAAACTAATTAATTCTTCAAAAATCAAACAAATCCTAGTTTAAAAAGAAAACTTAAGGAAAAATCGAAATTAAAAGTAAAACAATACAAAAGACTATTGTTAATTGTTTAACTAATCTAAAAATCTAGAATTGGGTCCTAAATGCAAGTATGCTATTTTGTATTTTTATTTTTATTTTTATGACAACTAAAAATGCACACAACATGCAAACAAAACACAAAAATGCACTTAATTCCCTAAAATTCAAACAATTAAGGAAAAATCCTAATTCTAATGAATTTTATAGGAGTAAATAAACGAGGCAAAAATCACGTGCTCACATTTAGTTGTATCGAGTTGGTAGGTTTGGGTTCGGGGTAGTTTTGGAGTGAAATGATCACTTAGTCTCTTAGTTAGAAAGCTAAGTTAGAAAAGTCAACCGGAAGTTGACTTATGAGTAAAAGAATTCGGATTTGGATTTTTATGATTCGATTAGCTTTGTTGGGTGATTTTAGACTTAGGAGTGTGTCCGGAATATAATTTGAAGGTCCGTGGTAGAATTAGGCTTGAATTGGCAAAAGTTGGAAGTTTAGAAGTTCTTAGGTTTGAATTCGAGGTTGATTTGGTATTTTGGTGTTGTTTTGGGTGTTTCGGAGGTTTGACTAAGTTCGGGTAGTGATATATGACTTTTTGGAATTATTGGTTGAGGTCGCGAGGGCCTCGGGTGTGTTTCGGATAGGTTTGGGTTGTGTTGCGCTCGTTTTTCTTATGCTGCGACGCCGTTTCTTCAAGCATAAATGATATCGTATTGAACAAATAAGCTCCGATTTCTTCTTTGATTGAAGCATTAGATCCGTATTGTAATTACGGACCTGTAGCAAAAAGAATCATCGAATTTGGACATCGTATGAGGATTTTATGGTTATTTACTAAGAATAAGGTTGTCAGGTTATTTTCAGAGTAATTACGAAATTGCCACTAACAGTGTATTTAAAAATCTGCACTATTTGCAAATATTAAAACCTACATATCTCCTTCGTTATAAGGTCAAATTGAGTGATTCAAAAGCCTAACTTGACTAGAATTTCACAAGGAATCATTGGAGGCATAAAATATGAGTTTCAGGATCGTTTGGCTCGAGACACGAGGCAAAATAACTAGCAGAAAAATATATAAATTTAGGGTTAGTTCGTTCGTTCATATTTTGAGTTGGGGCGCTCGGATTTGGGCGATTTTGGAGGAGATATTCACCATATGGATTGGGGTAAGTGTTCTCTACTCGATTTTGATTATAATTTATGAATCCATCTTCGTTTTTGGGATTTGATTGATGATTTCAAAGTGAAATTGAGGGAGCTAGGGTTTGAGTATTGGAGAGTTTTAAGTGAGGATTTGAGGGACCTAACGGAGTCCAGTTTTGACAAATTTTATATGGTTAGACTCAGCAGAGGACGAGGATTATTATTCTGTCATTTTTGACTGATTCCGAGACGTGGGCCCGGGGGCCGGGTTTTGGTCGGTTTCGGATTTTTGGCATGTTTATGTAGTTTTTATTGTGTAATTCGATTCTTTAGACTATGTTGATAGTAGTATTCTGATTATGGTTATATTCGAAGCTTTTGGGGACCGAGTCGAGGGACGAGGACATCCCGGAGTAGGATTTTACACTGTTGAGGTAAGTAATAGTTTTAACTCTGGCTTTGAGGGTATAAACCCGGAGAGTTTGATATCATGTGATTGTTTGGTGGTGATACCCATGCTAGGTGACGGGCGTGTGGGTGTGCACCGCGAGGGATTGAGACTTGGTCCGTCCCGTGAAGTTGTGAGGCCTAATGGCTATTCTCTGTGGTTATGTGTTTCCTTGTTGTTGAACTTGTTTGCCTTCATGTTAGAGATCATGCTTAGGCTTTATTCATGCTCACATTATTTGTACTCAGTCTCTATTATTTGCTAACATGCTGTGATACTTGATGTGGGTTGTGTTCCCTTATTTGTTGATGATGGTAAGGCTAGTGAGGTACATGATTGAGTAATGCCGAGGTCCTGGTTGTGAGGATATTAATACCATAGCGCGTGAGTTGTCCGCGTAGCACGTGAGTTGACCGTGCGGGTCCAAGTATTTATACCATAGCGCGTGAGTTGTCCGCGTAGCACGTGGGTTGACCGTGCGGATCCAGGTATTGATATGGTAGCACATGAGTTGTCCGTGCTTAGCGCTTGGGCTTTGGGAGCCCCTCCGGAGTCTGTACACACCCCCAATGAGCGCAGAGTATTGAGTGTATTGAGTGTTGAGTGTTGAGTGCTGAGTGCGAGTGCTGAGTGATGGAGTGACATTGCTGTGAGGTTGCATTTACTTTTGCTGTTGCTGCATTTATCTGTTAAATTTCTTTGTGGCATTTACTAAGTTATGGAATTTACCTGTTTATTCCTGTTATTTTTAAAATTGTGAAAAATAAATAATTGGACTGTTTTGCTTAGCTCGTCACTACTGCTCAGTTCCTTAGTTATTTCTGTTACTACTGAGGTGGTTGTACTCATACTATACCCTGCACTTTATGTGCAGATCCAGGCGAGTTAGAGCGCGGCGATCGTTGAGTTCAGGCCGGCCTTAATTGGAGACTGCAAGGTAGCTGCCAGCATCCGCAGGACCTTGTTACTCCTTTTATCATTTCTTCTTTGGACAGTTAGACAGTTTATATATCTCAGTTCATAGTTTTAGACGCTCATGACGTAGTGACACCCCGATGTTTGGGACTCGTTTCCGTATTTTATAATATTTATATTTTGAGTTGGTTTAGTTTATCAGGAATTAAATTATTGGAAATATTTTATTAAATTCTTATAATCAAATTGGCAGTAATATTTTGGGAATAGGCTTGCCTTGTAACACGATAGGTGCCATCACGACCATGGTTAGATTTTGGGTCGTGACACAGGTGGACCTTTTAGTCGTGGCTCTAACACTCTGTTTGGATCATTGTTCCCCATCGTTTAATAATGTATTGTGTTGTATTATATTGTATTGCATTGTTATATGAATACAATGTTTGGATAGATTGTATTGTTTTTTATTATTAAATAATATTTTGCTGTTTGGTTTGACTGTTTACTAAAATACCCTCTATTGTTTAAATATTAAATTTATCAAAAATTATGCATAAAAATAATTTTATAAAATAAAACAGAAGAAGATAAAACACCTTAAGAAAGCAGAACAAAGGAGCGAGACGGAAGAAGGCAAAACAAAGGAGCATAGCTAATTAGAATTGAGTTAAAAGCAAATTAGGAGAAAAAATAAAACAGAAGGCAGGACAACACCTTTAACGTTGGTGGCAGAAGTTCTGGAGAAAAACAAAGTAGGTTATAGGTTGGAGATTTGGAGTTAAAATAAAAAAAAGGTAAAGGGTAAAATAGAATTATGGAGTAATAAGTTAGGGCATATTCGGAAAGAAAAATAGGAAACAATCCCAATACACCATATCCGTTGTTTCAAAAAAGGATACATTTCATTGTTCCGGAACAATGGATTTAAGAATAAAATACAACCAATTTTAATGAAATAAACAAACATTATTTTAGGATAACAATACAATAAGATACAACGGGGAACAACCATCCAAACAAGCTCTAAAGAACCAAAATATAAGATTGGAGTTCGGCCTTAAGATTAGACTGCCAAGTAACGTTCATTGTGTGGTGCTCCTTATATTAGACTGCCAATTTATGCTTACACTATTTGTATTCAATATACCTATCCATTGTTTAACACCATTCAAATGAGACAACAATTAATGCTTAAATTGTTTTAGAACTTATGCATTGTTTACCGTAAAACTTATAATTATTCTTTACTTTTCTCCTTCTTTTGATACTTCTTTGACTTTCACGGTTAATAGTTTTAAGGGGATTGGTTATTGTTGTAGTATTTTGACTTGGCTTAGGATTTTTTGGTTAATTTTAATGTGCTTTTTTGGAGTTTTGATACATAAAAAACAGCGATTCATGCGACATAGGTTGGCACTTCAATTCCGTATTTGAACTTGAGATTAAGAGGCACATATTAAGAAAAGCCAGGAAAGTGCCTTAATTAACACATGCTCAATTTGGCTTAGAACTCTAATCCAATTTTTTAAAATAGAAAGTTTCTGAGTAGATACTGTAGATCCTCAGACTAAGCAGATTAAGCATATTTGGATGCATGCTCTTTTTATCTGGTAAGTAAAAGGACTGGGCTAATCATTTTGCTAGATCCAGGAAAGCTACATTTAACTAGAAAAGGCCTAAGCGTTTAGTCACCTCTATTTTATTCAACATTTGTCATATACGCGTGCCAGCTTTGTCATGATAAAAAGTAGGACTAATTTTATTAAGTTGCGTCTCTTTGTTTTTCCACAACGAAATATTTTTCTCTTTTTTCCTGTTGTTTCATGATGTAATATATATTCATAAATGTGTTAATTTCTGTTTTCTTTCCTTTCTAGCACATGCACAGCCTCAGTATTCTTGAAAATAATTTCAAGGATTAGTTGGATGTAAGGATGGTGTTAACAACTTGGCATGCTAGAATGTGAAGGCTGAAGACATAATTTTGTTTTCTAGGCAATGCAGGTCTTAACAAAGTAAACTGATCCATGGAAGAGCATTCTTAAAGTGGATTAAAGAGCATTTTGAAGGTGAGTATTAAGAGAATGTATAATGAACTCGATACAAAAGAAGAATGCTTAAGTGAGAATCCAAGCTTCGTGGGCTATACCTTGATCACTAGAATAACAAATAATTTGTTAGAACAAAGAACTAACTTGAGAACCCAAATATTTAGAATGTGAAGGATTTACAGCATAAAGGTGGTTGTAGGTATTTGTAGCTAGAAATATTGCGACCACAGAGATGGCAAGGAGGGCCAAAAGGAAAACAAACAAGCTTAATCATTCCTGAGCTTCTTGGTGAAAATGGGCAATAAATTAGCTTATTTATAGCTAGAACAATGATGCGGAGGAGTCAGAGTGGTCAATTTGTGTGTGTGCAGGCACTTTATTTTGCAGAAGTAATGTGGGGCTTGAATGCTTGATCCAAGAGCTCTGCGTTACAGCATTATATAAGTCTTTTTGAGCTTCCTTGGCAAATGGAAGGAACAATGTAACACCAAATATTGGATACCAAGTCTGGTGCAGCCTTCCAATTATGCCCACGTGATGACCTGACTCACTTCAATGTGCCCTCTTTCGTTCAACGCTATGGCTTTCTCTTCTTAGTCATTTCTACTTATAGTTTAACATTTTTGTAATCATTTTGTTGGTAGTGCTTAATGATCACTTTATCTGTAGGGTGTATTGATTAATTTATACCTTTTGCTTATTATTAATCAGAAATTTTATGTGACTTGTAGCTGTAAATATCATTGTAGGTATCACCATTTCTCTAAAACTCTAGATTGGGATAGGTCAGGGGCGGATGTAGTGTACTAGAACCCATAACTTTCGACGCGGTGTAAAAATTTATGTACAAGAATTCATTAAAATTACAAAAATAGTAGATATGAACTCATAACTTTAAATATATAATGCATTCAATTCTATTAACCTTAAAACTTGAGCTCATAGAGTTTAAATTCTGGATCCGCATCTGAAAGGGGTGCTTATATAAATAAAATTTGAGCTTGGCTTTGCATATTTGAAGGCAAGCGCGACAAGTTGCCTTATAAAAGTTGATCCTCTGGTGCATATGAAGAGTAGAACTTTCGAGGGCTTGCAGATGATCTTAAGCCTCGATTATTTTTTTATTATTTACGAACGCTGTTTAGCACATAGAATGCAAAACATTATGCCCGTTACTTAGCTTTTGCCAAACTGCTAAGTAGAAGTTAACCCGCTTAATTACTGACTGTGAAATTATCTGTTACATAAATGAGAGGATTGCTTATATGGCTCTTGATGAACAGTTTGAGCTTGAAACAACCAACACCAGCTCTCTACTCTATAAAAGTGGACCATATTTGATAATTTACTATACTTGATACTTTCGGTAAAAGTGGACCAAAGTAATTTCTTTAATTTATGAAATACTCAGCATGCAAATAAGCTGAGTTTGTTCCATTTGATCTATTACATGAGTGTTTTGTCCTTTTCAGTTTTGTGATATTAATAGGTTACATAATTTATTTTTGTCACGATCCGGATTTCCCCACCATCGGGGATCGTGATGGCGTCTACTCGTGGAAGCTAGGCAAACCACAAAACATAAACTCCTACCTATTTCCTTTTAAATCCTTTTATCTATCATAACGACAAGCGTTAAATATTTAAATGAAGACCAACACATGCCTCTAATCAGAACCTGGTGTCACATCATCCACGGACTACTAAAAGTACTAAATACAATCGTTTGAAAGGAATATAACACTGTTTGTCTTGAAACATGAGATAACAGAGTGTAATATAAGATAGAGGAGACGCCGGGCCTGCGGACGCGTGCAAGGCTACCTCGGAGTCTCGGTGGACTGAAGGCTGGCTCCCGAGCTACTGCTGCTGTCCGGGACCTGGATCTGTGCAAAAGAGCACAGAGTGTAGTATCAGCACAACCGACCCCATGTGCTGGTAAGTGCCTAGTCTAACCTCGGCGAAGTAGTGACGAGGCTAGACAGGACTACCACATCAACCTGTACAGTTACATATGTATATATCTACAACGGGAAAATAACAAGATCAAACATTTTAAATGGGAGGGGAACATGCTTAGGGGATAGCAGATAATACAGAATTTCAAGAAAATAATAAAGAACATCAATAATTTAACTCTAAGACGGATAAGGGAAATAAAAGCAGATTTCACTATCAGCACATATCTCGTTGCAGGCGTGCAATCGATCCCATTTTTCAATAATTACTCGTGGTAGGCGTACCACCCGCTCCCATTTCATTAAATCTCGTGGTAGGCGTATCACCCGCTCCCATTTCATTAAGTCAACAGTTCTTCCAAATGAAATTTACTCCAACAAACGCAACAATTAATACGAATTCATAAGACAACAAGTACACAATATTTATGACTCACTGAGGAAAACAAGTAATGACGAGTAACAATAAATTATGGACTTTAAGGAGCAAATAGGCAATTTAATATTTAGTATGCTAAATGTCAAGTAGCAATTAAGTCACATTAAACATGTAGCAAAAAGCATAAATTCAAGGCATAATGTTGCGCAAGGATACCTCGAGCCAATAATAACAAGTTACACAATAAAGAAAAATGCCAACACAAAGAATCACAGTAATAGTTGGATAAGAAAATTAATGCACTTGAACCGATAACAACAAGAAAATCAGTAAATAGCAGTAAAGGGCAACATAACTCAATTATCAGCAAAAAATTAGGAAAATCAAAGACAAGTGCACGACATCACCCTTCGTGCTTTTACTCTCGTCCTCACCAAGCAATAATATAATGAAAACGTGCACGACATCACCCTTCGTGCTTTTACTCTCTTTCCTCACATATAATCAATAGAATTGGCACATAATGGTACATCGTGCGGCACGGCATCACCCTTCGTGCTTTACACTCTTTCCTTACAATAAACAAACAATGCACGACATCACCCTTCGTGTTTTACACTCTTCCTCACCAAAACAACAATCACAAACAAGGGGCAAGGGAATAAACAAAATAATAGTAGAAATCCCGGCAAGGGAACACAATTAAATCCCGGCAAGGGTACAACATCAATAATCTCAACGTCCCGACAAGGGAAAATAATCAATAAGCAACAATACCTCAGCAAGGGAACAATTTAAATACTCTTTCTCTTCCTTTCACTTTTATTTCATATCTCACTTTACCACTTGAGCCAATGCTCCAAAGTGTTTAATCATTTCATATACTTTCATATTTGTAATATAACTTGAGCCAATGCTCCTCGATGTTCATAGGTCACAATTTCCTTTCACAAGCTTTTCACAACAAATAGGAATCATCACCAAGGTAAGAGGAATACAACGAAATCAAGATATTCACAATTTAAAGACTCACGGTCATGCTAGACACCAACGTATAGATACTCGTTACCATGCCTATACGTCGTACTCGATAGGAAGCAATTAGCAAATAAGACTCAACTCCTAGTCCCTCAAGCTAGGGTTAGACCAAACACTTACCTCGATGTCTTGAACACAACTCAAGTCTCAATTATAGCTTTACCCCTCGATTCCACCTCCAATTCGCTCGTATCTAATCACAAATTACTTAATTGCATTATTACATACTAAATGAATCAAGCCCAATGCATAAAAATGAGTTTTCCAAATGTTTACCCAAAAAGGTCAAAAATGCCCCCGGACCCACATGGTCAAAACCGAGGTTCGAACCAAAACCTAATTACCCATTCCCCCACAAACCCAAATATATAATTTGTCTTGGAATCGGACCTCAAATTGAGGTCTAAATCCCCAATTTTGAAAGACCTAGGTTCTACAAAAACACCCAATTTTCCCCATGAAAATCTTTGATTTTGAGTTGAAATCATGTTAAAAGATGTTAAGGAGTGAAGAAAATAAGTTAGAAATCACTTACCAACGTTTTGGAGAAGAAACGTTGTTTGAAAAATCGCCTCTTATGTTTTTAAGGTTTTAAAAAGTGAAAAAATAACTGAAATTCCCGTGTATTTATACCCCTCTAATACTCCCTGTGCGGACCGCACAAAAAGGACCGCGGCCGCACAGGCCTCCCTGAAGACCTGCAGATCATAGCCCCGTGCGGACCGCACAAAGCCGACCGCGGCCGCACAGCACCCACCGCGGACCGCTCAAAGGCGACCGCGGCCGCACACGATTCCTCGCGGACCGCACAAGAGGGTCCAGAGACCTGCAATATTTCCTGAACCTGCAACATCTGATCTTTTAAGTATAAGGTATCCCGGAACCTACTCGAAACTCACCCGCGCCCTCAAAACTCTAATCCAGGTATACAAACAACCTCAAAAACATCTTACGAACATATTCGTGTAATCTAACTAGCATCATGAACATCGAATTAAACCTCAAGATCAATGAAATTTCCAAAATCTCCTTTGAACATCAAAATCCCGCTTAGGGTCCGGATCACGTCAAACGACGTCCGTTTTTAACCAAATTTCACAGGAATGACTCAATTCACATATAGGATCTGTACCGGGTGCCAGAACAAAAATACGGGCCCGATACCCTTACTTTCAAATCAGATTTCATTTCAATTTTCCTTAGACATTTTCAGAAAACAATTTCACTTAAAAATTCATATCTCGGACTTGGGACCTCGGAATTCGATCCGGGCATACGCCCAAGTCCCATGTTTTTCTACGGACCCTCCGGGACCGTCAAATCATGGTTCCGGGTCCGTTTACCCAAAATGTTGACCGAAATCAAATTTATTCATTTCAAGGTTAAAACTTAGCAAAAATCTTCTCTTTTTTTTTTCTTCAAAAAGCCACATTTAAGCTTTCCAGCTACGCGCCCGGACTGTGCACGCAAATCCAGGCGACTCTAAATGAGGTTTTCAAGGCCTCGGAAGCACAAAATTAATTAAAACAGGTGATGACCCCTTTTGGGTCGTCACATTCTCCTCCTCTAAAACAACCGTTCGTCCTTGAACGGACAGAAGAAAGAAGTACTTGAGTCAGGGAAAAGATGAGGATAACGGCTCCACATATCGGACTCGGACCCCCAGGTCGATGCCTCATGTGGCTGACCTCTCCACTGAACACGAACAGAAGGGAAACTCTTGGATCTCAACTGACGAACCTGCCGGTCTAGAATAGCTACCGGCTCCTCCTCATAAGACAAGTCCTTGTCCAACTGGACAGTGCTGAAATCTAACACGTGGGCTGGATCGCCGTGATACCTTTGAAGCATGGACACATGAAATACTGGATGCACGGCCGATAAGCTCGGTGGCAAAGCAAGTCTATAAGCCACCTCAGACGCTCGGTCAAGAATCTCAAACGGACCAATGAACCTAGGGCTAAGCTTGCCCTTCTTCCCAAATCTCATCACGCCTTTCATAGGCGACACTCGGAGCAATACTCGCTTACCAACCATGAAAGCCACATCTCGAACCTTGCGGTCTGCATAGCTCTTTTGCCTGGACTGAGCTGAACGAAGCCTATCCTGAATGATCCTGACCTTGTCCAAGGCTTCCTGAACCAGATCCGTACCCAACAACCGAGCCTCTCCCGGCTCAAACCATCCAACCGGAGACCGACACCGCCTACCATATAAAGCCTCATAAGGAGCCATCTGGATTCTCGACTGGTAACTGTTGTTGTAGGAAAACTCCGCTAATGGCAAGAACTGATCCCACGAACCTCCAAAGTCAATAACACAAGCCCGGAGCATATCCTCTAAGATCTGAATAGTTCGCTCGGACTGACCGTCTGTCTGGGGATGAAATGCTGTGCTCAACTCAACCCACGTGCCCAACTCTCGCTGTACTTCTCTCCAGAAGAGAGAGGTAAACTGCGTACCCCGGTCCAAAATGATAGATACGGGCACACCATGAAGGCGAACAATCTCCCGAATGTAGATCTCAGCTAACCTCTCAGAAGAATAGGAGACTGCCACAGGAATGAAATGTGCTGACTTCCTACTCAAAGCATCGGCCACCACATTGGCCTTTCTTGGATGATTTAAAATGGTGATATCATAATCCTTCAACAACTCCAACCACCTCCTCTGCCTCAAATTCAACTCCTTTTGCTTGAACAAATACTGAAGACTCTTGTGATCCGTGAACACCTCACATGCCACGCCACATAGATAATGCCTCCAAATCTTCAATGCGTGAACTATGGCTGCCAACTCTAAATCATGAACCAGATAGTTCTTCTCATGAATCTTCAACTGCCTCGAAGCATAGGCAATGACCTTGCCATCCTGCATCAACACTGATCCAAGCCCAACACGGGAAGCATCACAATAGACTGTATAAGGCCCTGAACCTGTGGGCAAAACCAACATCGGTGCCGTAGTCAGAGCTATCTTGAGCTTCTGAAAGCTCGCCTCACACTCATCCAACCATCTGAACTGGGCACCCTTCTGGGTCAATCTGGTCATTGGGGCTACAATGGATGAAAACCCCTCCACGAATCGTCGATAGTAGCCTGCCAACCCCAAGAAACTCCGGATCTCTGTAGCTGATGCTGGTCTAGGCCAGTTCTTGACTGCCTCTATCTTCTTTGGGTCCACCTGAATACCCTCTGCTGATACAACATGACCCAGAAATGCAACTGAACTCAGCCAGAACTCACACTTGGAGAACTTGGCATATAACTGACTATCCNTTCCTGTTGTTTCATGCTGTAATATATATATTCATAAATGTGTTGATTTCTGGTTTTTTAATTTTTCCTTCTAGCACAGGCACAGCCTCAGTATTCTTGAAAATAATTTCGAGGATTAGTTGGATGTAAGGATGGTGTTAACAACTTGGCATGCTAGAATGTGAAGGCTGAAGACATAGTTTTGTTTTCTAGGAGGTCTTAACAAAGTAAACTGATCCATGGAAGAGCATTCTTAAAGTGGATTGAAGAGCATTTTGAAGGTGAGTATTAAGAGAATGTATAATGAACTCGATACAAAAGAAGAATGCTTAAGTGAGAATCCAAGCTTCGTGGGCTATACCTTGATCACTAGAATAACAAATAATTTGTTAGAAGAAAGAACTAACTTGAGAACCCAAATATTTAGAATTTGAAGGATTTACAGCATAAAGGTGTATTTCGAAAAAATAAGCTACGTACTCTTTATATTAATGTAGGAAAATGTACTGTATTTCCGTGCTTAAGTTAATCCATTGATAATTTAAATAGATGTGCAGTTTGAAACAACACGTAAATTCAAGTGGTCATAAAATAACAGAGGTTTTAATGAGTTTAAGAAGTAAAAACCGT
>NW_017671991.1:118028-126482 GCF_001879085.1 Nicotiana attenuata
GATAATGTCCAGATCCACCTGCCTCAAATCCTGTACATTTAAGTACAGAAGCATAGTATGAGTACATAAACCACATGTACTCAGTAAGTATCCCGTCTAATCTCGAAGAAGTAGAGACGAGAAGGCCGACTTAGATAACTTACTAAAGGTCAAGATAATATAATAATAAAGTGAGATATACAGTATGAAGAATTTCCAATAACACAAGTTTAAGAGAAGAGTCATATTCATGTTCTTGACATAATTAAACTACCAGTTTTCCCTTTTTCGTATTAAACAAGTGATCATTTCATATCTAAATGTAAGCATATAAATCATGCACAATCATGTTGAGGTCGACGGCCCGCTCCAATAGAAAATAAATTGTGCACTGCCGAGGGTCGAGCGGCACGAACCATAGATGCATCTATTCTCACTGAGGCGATCGGCCCGGTCCATAATCATCAAGAAAATATCAGGAAAGCACATAAGGCTCAATTACATACAAGGGAATTCCTACCAAGACTCAACAAACTCATCAGTTCACTTTTTATTTCCTCAAGTCTCTAGCAAATCATAAATGATCATATTGGCAATTTAAAACAAGAAATATTCCCCAATTAGACACGACGTGGGTCCTAAACTACCCGAACAATTATCATTATAGTAGCTACGCACGGACTCTCGTCACCTAGTACGTACGTAGCCCCCGCATTTAACAACAATTACTCATTTATAATCCTATGGGGACATTTCCCTCTTACAAGGTTAGAAAGAAGACTCACCTCGCTCCAAAGTGCACTTCCAATGTCCAAGAACGAGCCCAAGTCCTTAATTCGAAGCCGAACAATCCCAAACTAATCAAACGAAGTAAGAACTAGTAAATAAAGGCTTACAAGGTCGAACTCTAACTATTTAGGCAATTTTCTAACCATTAACACAAGTTTCCTAAATTCTGACCCCAGGCCCACGTGCCCGGATTCCGAGATTTTTCGAAGGAAGTTGTTCTCTATCACCTAAGGATCACAAATATATGATTTCTAGTTCATTACATGGCAAATTTTTATGATAAATTCTTAGTTTCATTAAAACCCTAGGTCTAGCTCAAATTCTTGATTTTTATTAAATTTTTGGTGTCTAATCTACCTAATATACATGTCTTTAAGCTAAGGATGAAGGGAAATTACTTACCTTACCAAGTTATGTGGAAACCCTCTCTTGGAAGAACCCAAATCGCCTAAGTGTAGAGTGAAAAATGAGATAAATGAGTTTGAGTTCGTATTAAATGAACCCTTCTGCCCCCAGTTATTTTCGCTTCTGCGGAATCCGCTTCTGCGGAATTTGGCCGCTTCTGCTCAGACTACTCAGATTGACACCAAATTTTACGGGTAAGTCTTAACTGATATCTCGGACTTGTACCATGTTTCGAAATCGAAATCCGAACCCGATACCTAGGGAAACAATGATTTCTTAGTTTATTTAAACCTTTGAAACTTTAACTTAACAATATCACATAAAAATTCATTACTCGGGTTAGGGACCCCGAAATTCGATTCCGGGCATACGCCCAAGTCCCATATTTTCCCACGGACCCTCAGAAATTGTCAAATCACGATTCCGGGTCCGTTTCTCCAAAATGTTGACCGAAGTCAAACTTGGCCTTTTTAAAGAAACTTAAAGAAGCAACTAGACTTATTCTTGCTCAAAACTCTTCTAAATTCCGAACCACCAGTCCCCGCAAGTCATAAATTAGCTAAAGCAAGTGCGGAAAGTCTTATTTAAGGGAACGGGGTTCAAAAATGAAATGACCGGTCGGGTCGTTACACACATCCCCTCCAGTGTGACTCGAACCTAGGAACTAATGGTCGTTGGTGGAAGTGCTTTACCAACTCAGCAAGCACCTTGTTCAAATTATTGGGCCCGTGCTAGCACGGGCTATTTATATCTAGTTTTAAAAGAAAGGCCTAAAGTAATCCTCGAATCACTCCCAGCCCCAGCCCTTGCACCGTCCTCGCCCCCACCCCCTAAACCATCTCCCACCGCTCTTAAGGTATACCTCGTCATACCATCACCAATATAAATTTGCAAGATAGGATACATGTTAAACCTTTCTTGGCATGAGTTAGGTGCATCCATGATCACTAGGTTATCCTAAAATTAGTAATAAAGCATTATTTTAGTTAAATACTGCAGAAAATTTTGTTCACTTGTTATGACACATCTTTTTGGATTTGATTCATTTCAGGAAGAGAGTTTGTCCATCTTGTCAAACCATTTGCCTACGACAAATTAAAGATGAAACTCACTACATGCATATGATAACCATAGATATTTCATTTCCTGACATCAAGTGGTGAATCATTGTAAAATGTAAGACTCCAACGTCCTATAATGCATGTTTGGGGATTCCCGCTCAATAAATTTGACCATAAACATAAATATACCAAGCGTCTATTGGAAAAAGAAATAAAGGAAAAGCATCACGCTAACTTTTATCACATTTTCTGATGTTTATGTCAACATTTTATGTGACAGGACTTGCAATACTCCCCTGACTTTGCAGTTTTGCAGTTGCAACAGTCAAATGTATCAAAAAAAATATGAAACCTACTGAACTTAGAGATTCTCCCGACATAGTAAACAACCAACCATAATCAACCTAGCTTTTTCATGCACATGTATCAATTAAACTAAAAAGAAGTGAGAGCTATGTGCACTACAACAAATTTGGCCTAAGGCCACATTAATTTTAGACTACACTTGAAAATTGTTGCTAAAAGGATATACATGAACACTTTTTGAGGCGTGGCCTTTGTAATGACATTTAGGCCACGCAGTTTAGGTAACTCTTACAAAACGTTCTCTATGAATATAAAAATCACGGGTAACAAGCGTAGCCAAATTATAATGTGTTTGGGTACGCTTATCTAGCTTTACTACAATACTTTTTAAGCGTTGTATTTATTAATCTTAAAGCAACGACATAAAAGGGTGCTCTACTAATGTTTCCCCCTAAAACTTTTCCCAAATATTTCCCCGTAAAACTTTTTCCGCCCACTATTATTAGCTCTTCAAAAATATCATTTTTGAAAGGAAATTTGCACGCACAAGTTTGCTCTTAAATAATTTTCCAATTTTGAAGGTGAGTAGCCTGGAGCTGAGATGAAAGTAGAGCCGTCTGAAATAGAGATGAAGATCGAGGGGAAGTCGGAAGGAATAGAAATCAATATTTGCATAAGGAGATCCAAAAGGGCGAGAATCGAGAAGGAGAGTGATCCAAATAGGATTTTTTATCATTGATAGGGTTCGTTTCTTGTCTCAGCGATTCAAATTTTTGTCCTTTATATCCATTGTAAATCTGATATTCATGTTTAATTGTTTGTTGTGTTCTCATTTATCTCCATAAAATTCAGCCATATGTGATGTTTGCTCAAAAGTTATCACATATCTTATGAGTATAAAACAATATAAATAAATCACGGGAAAATCATAGCAAACCGTAATAATCCGTTGGACCAAATGAAGGAAACGAAAATAAGTACTCAGGATTAGGGGGAAAAACATTAGAAACCTTTACTGATAACATTTGTTTGGTCTGCCTCTCCATGAAGAGGTTCAGAGCCTTACAATGGTGTTTTCTCTTCCCATAAGATGGGTAGATTTTTTCCTTCTCTCTCTTGTCCATAGTGGTGAAGAAGCAGCCCCCCTTTCTAGGGTTCCCTCTCTGGGTATTTATAGCTGTGGGCTTCGTGAGCTGGCGATAAGTGGCCATGACCACGTTGGGATCTCGCCTTTATGGTGGCGGATAGGCCATGGCCTTGTCGATCGAACCAGATGCGGGTTGAACATCGTCAATTCTGAGTGGTCGTGCCATTAATTAATCATGAATTAACTTAAAACGGGATTAGCCTCGTTAATTATCGTGGGGTCAAATTCTGACCCATACAGTTAGTCCCTCCGCTTATTGAGGTCGGGCCTTGGCCGAGCTCGATGAGCGGATTCCATTGGCTGTATTTCGAGAAACACGGATGGAGATGTCGACTGTTGCTTCGGTCGAAGCCGAATTCTTTTTGGCGATGGCCCTTAGCCTTGTAGAGTATTAGTATCCTGTTATTGGGCTATCAGGTCATCGTTCGATTGAGGTGGAACTCTCCTCCTGGGCGAAGGCACCCTTTTAACTTACTTCGAGTGAGGTCGAGCTGCATTGTGCTCTGATCCCTACGTTTGTTTTGGAAGCATACCCGTCGGCCGTGGCGGACGGGTCGTATGTTGTGCGGCCGAGGAGAATGAGGGCACGCTTGATACGTGCTCGATGGCGTTCTTAGCCGTTTACACGTTGGAGATGACCGTAGCCTTTCATATATTGGAGATGCCCGTAGTCTTTCATACATTGGGGATGACCGTAGCCTTTCATATATTGGAGATGGCCGTAGCCTTTCATATATTGGAGATGGCCGTTGATACGGCGTAGGGTCACGTTCACGCCGGCTCCTCCTGTGGTAATTAATTTGGACTCTCCCCCAGCGGACGCGGAGAGGAGTGCGGCTGCGGCGCCTGCCCTTGAGGGCGGACAAACAATGGGGGTTGCCCCGGTTGGCTCAGGTCGTGATGATACCATCGCTTCGGCGACTCAATTGGTGGTTCCAGTCACTGAGACGGGAGGTAGTTCCTCAGCGGCTGGTAATGTGAGTGAGGCAAGCGCTCCTTCGGCGGCTGCGGCGGGAGGTTCCACTTCGCCGGCAGCTGAAAGGGGAAGAGATGCTGTAGGGGGTGAGGATGAGTCTGAATCCGACTTGGATCCTGACGACGTCCGTATGTTCCAGGAAGGCTCCACCAATTCAGCGGTGCGCGCAGGGGGGCGATCTCACTTCATCGAGGTTCCCACGGAATTGAACTTATTGCTCCAAGGGGAAAGCTTGGTGCCGCAGTTCGAGCTGCTATGCTCGGAGGCCGAGAATGCGTCGTTGAGGGGCATTACTGATGTCGGACTGATGAATGAAGTAGCCGTGATGGGCTTGAGGGTATGTACTGTTGCGTCGGTTTGCTTCTTCTTTGCCTTTAAGTTTATTCTAATCGTTGCCTTTGCTTTGCAGTCTTATCTGTTGGAGGTGGAGAGCATCCGTCGAGCCAAGGTCCGCTCGGGGATATTTTTGCAGGCACTGGAGAAGTATCGCCGCTACCGAGATCAGTGCCGAGAGTTGCGCGTGCGCTTGAGGAATGATCCTCGTAGCCGGGCCTTGGTCGAAGAGCTGGCGAGGCGGGAGCTTCAGATGCAGCAAACACTTGGCAGGACGAGTGCTCTCGAGGGGCAGCTTCGCCGAAAGGATGGGGAGCTCGAGGCGGTAAAGAGGGCCGCAGCTGAGTGCGAGCGCCGGGGCCAGGCCAAGGCGGCGGAGGCCGCTGCGGCATGGAGCGGGAAAGTGACCGCGTTGGAGGGTGAAGTCGCGGCATTGAAGCTTCAAGTGAGGGATGCCTTGTCGAGGGCCGGGGCGTTGAAGGAAGCTATCCGCGTGCACGAATCCCAACGGGCATTGGAAAGGGATGCTGCGGCCTTTAGAGAAGCGAGTCTCGAGGAGCGGATTGGTGTCTTTGAGCAGGACGCCCAGGTCATGGAGGACCGGATCACAGCCTTAGAAGAAGAGAATCAGCGGCTACGGGATCAAGCCGCTTCTTCCAGCCAGGCTCGAGAACTTTGGGTCTTTGCCGAGGCCCAACGTGATGTATATAAGAGTTTGTGGGAGGCCGGCATCGTGACCGAAGCTGCTTTCGAGGGGGCGCGTCAGAAGGCTCGTGAGGCACGTGCCGACTGTGGTTTTGATGCGGCGACGCCAGAGGCTGACGCTGGTGCAGACGGTGGCGCAGACGGCGCCGCAGACGGCGCCGAGTAAAAAGATGTTTATGCATTTTTTCTCGTCTTGTTCGCCGTTTGGCGTTTAGGTGTTTTTTGTTTTATTTTTTATTTCTTGTATTGATCGGCCTTGGCCGGGTGTAAGCGGGGATGACCCGCAATTGACTCTGTAAATATATAAATTTTCTTTTCCATTGCCTGCCTTGTGCTTATTTTGTTGACCGTCGGCGTTGGCGGCCCTAGTCGAATTTAGATCGACGGCTTTAGTCGTGATGGAATCGGCGGCCTTAGCCATAAAGGCAACTTCGACTGTCGTCAAACTGTTTACCCACCGCAGTCGAGTCGACCGTTGGCGGCGATGGCCTTAGCCATGATATAGTTGATGGCCTTGGCCATGTAGGCGACTTCGACTGTCGTCGAGTCGTTTACTCACCGTAGTCGAATCTAGGTCGACCATTGGTGGCGATGGCCTTAGACAATATAATTGATGGCCTTGCTTTTTCAACTCGGTGTGGGCGAGTCTTAGCCGTTATTTGGCGATAGCGGCGCTTAGCCTTAGTCCCAGTTCGGGCGCGGTCGAACTACCGGTCGTGATAGTAAAAAATGTGGCCTCGTAGTTTGACCGGGGCCGAACTTTACGTGGCCCGAATCTTAATTCGAGTTGGGGGAACTTACTTGAATGGTGAGGGTGCCTATCCTGCGCTTTGATTTGTTGGAGGTCGGGCTTTGCTTTCACAGATGAAGGCGTTTGTCCTGAGTCTCGGTTCAACTGTGGTTGAACTTGCTAAAGTTGAGGACGAAGGCGTCCATCCTTGTAGTTCGAGCAAGGTCGAGCTCGTTGGATTCAATAGCGAAGGCGTATAGCCTGAATCTAGGTTCGACCGTGGTTGAACTTGTTGGTGAAGGCGCGTAGCCCGTCTTGGTTCAACCGTAGTTGAACTTTTGGCGAAGGCGCATAGCCTTGATATAATGGCGAAGGCGTATAGCCTGAGTCCCGGTTCAACTGTTGTTGAACTTTTTGGTGAAGGCGCATAGCCTGTCTTGGTTCAACCGTAGTTGAACTTTTGGCGAAGGCGCATAGCCTTGATATAATGGCGAAGGCGCACAGCCTGAGTCCCGGTTCAACTGTTGTTGAACTTTTTGGTGAAGGCGCATAGCCTGTCTTGGTTCAACCGTAGTTGAACTTTTGGCGAAGGCGCATAGCCTTGATATAATGGCGAAGGCGCATAGCCTGAGTCCCGGTTCAACTGTTGTTGAACTTAGTCGATTTTGACGGCGAAGGCTCATGACCTGAGTCCCGGTTCAACCGTAGTTGAACTTTCTCGATTTTGACGGCGAAGGCTCATGGCCTGAGTCCCCGTTCAACCGTAGTTGAACTTTCTGGTGAAGGCGCATAGCCTGTCTTGGTTCAACCGTAGTTGAACTTTTGGCGAAGGCGCATAACCTGAGTCTCGGTTCAACCATAGTTGAACTTTTTGGTGAAGGCTCATAGCCTGAATTCCGGTTCAACCATAGTTGAACTTTTTGTTGAAGGCTCATAGCCTGAGTCCCGGTTCAACTGTTGTTGACTTTTTGGTGAAGGCGCATAGCCTGTCTTGGTTCAACCGTAGTTGAACTTTTGGCGAAGGCGCATAGCCTTGATATAATGGCGAAGGCGCATAGCCTGAGTCCCGGTTCAACTGTTGTTGAACTTAGTCGATTTTGACGGCGAAGGCTCATGGCCTGAGTCCCGGTTCAACCGTAGTTAAACTTTCTGGTGAAGGCGCATAGCCTGTCTTGGTTTAACCGTAGTTGAACTTTTGGTGAAGGCGCATAGCCTGTATTGGCGAAACCGCAGTTGAATTTTTTGGTGAAGGCGCATAGCCTGAGTCCCGGTTCAACCGTAGTTGAACTTTCTCGATTTTGACGGCGAAGGCTCATGGCCTGAGTCCCGGTTCAACCGTAGTTGAACTTTCTCGATTTTGACGGCGAAGGCTCATGGCCTGAGTCCCGGTTCAACCGTAGTTGAACTTTCTGGTGAAGGCGCATAGCCTGTCTTGGTTCAACCGTAGTTGAACTTTTGGCGAAGGCGCATAGCCTTGATATAATGGCGAAGGCGCATAGCCTGAGTCCCGGTTCAACTGTTGTTGAACATGGTCGATTTTGACGGCGAAGGCTCATGGCCTGAGTCCCGGTTCAACCGTAGCTGAACTTTCTGGTGAAGGCGCATAGCCTGTCTTGGTTCAACCGTAGTTGAACTTTTGGCGAATGCGCATAGCCTTGATATAATGGCGAAGGCGCATAGCCTGTCTTGGTTCAACCGTAGTTGAACTTTTTGGCGAAGGCGCATAGCCTGGATTTAATGGCGAAGGCGCATAGCCTGAGTCCCGGTTCAACTGTTGTTGAACTTAGTCGATTTTGACGGCGAAGGCTCATGGCCTGAGTCCCGGTTCAACCGTAGTTGAACTTTTGGCGAAGGCGCATAGCCTTGATATAATGGCGAAGGCGCATAGCCTGAGTCCCGGTTCAACTGTTGTTGAACTTAGTCGATTTTGACGGCGAAGGCTCATGGCCTGAGTCCCGGTTCAACCGTAGTTGAACTTTTGGCGAAGGCGCATAGCCTTGATATAATGGCGAAGGCGCATAGC
>NW_017671991.1:126932-136571 GCF_001879085.1 Nicotiana attenuata
TAGCCTGAGTCCCGGTTCAACCGTAGTTGAACTTGTTGGTGAAGGCGCATAGCCTGTCTTGGTTCAACCGTAGTTGAACTTTTTGGTGAAGGCGCGTAGCCTTTCTTGGTTCAACCGTAGTTGAACTTTGTCGATTTTTGATGATGAAGGCACACGGCCTGAGTCCCAGTTCAACTGTTGTTGAACGTAGTCGAACTTGATGACGAAGGCTCATGGCCTGAGTCCCATCTTGTGGGTATTGAGTGCTGANGAAGGATACGAAAATAAGTACTCAGGATTAGGGGGAGAAACATTAGAAACCTTTACTGATAACATTTGTTTGGTCTGCCTCTCCATGAAGAGGTTCAGAGCCTTACAATGGTGTTTTCTCTTCCCATAAGATGGGTAGATTTTTTCCTTCTCTCTCTTGTCCATAGTGGTGAAGAAGCAGCCCCCCTTTCTAGGGTTCCCTCTCTGGGTATTTATAGCTGTGGGCTTCGTGAGCTGGCGATAAGTGGCCGTGACCACGTTGGGATCTCGCCTTTATGGTGGCGGATAGGCCATGGCCTTGTCGATCGAACCAGATGCGGGTTGAACATCGTCAATTCTGAGTGGTTGTGCCATTAATTAATCATGAATTAACTTAAAACGGGATTAGCCTCTTTAATTATCGTGGGGTCAAATTCTGACCCATACATGTGATTTATTATACTGACTTCTTTCATAGTTTTGGTTACTTTCAATATGGAAATGGAAGTGATTTTATTAAAGATATTGTAGTGTTTTAGATTTTAAAATGAGAAGATGATCCTACAAAGCTGTAGGTGTTTTAGGTTAGAGATAGAAGAGTAAACTGGCTAATCGAAGAGAAAAATGGTCGAGAATTACATTTATGAGAACTTGCAAGAAGGGGGATGGGGTCATTTCCTCTGGGTGAAAGATATTGGTGTAATATCATGTTTGTTTCTAATCAGAGTATATTTAGAAAAAAAATTGATAGTTAAATTAGTTAAATCAAAGTTAACCAAAAGATATCATGTATAATCTGTCATTGCACATGAATTTTTCATCTGGGTCTATACCTTATCTCGTACAAGGCAACACGAGTCAGTTGGTTATAGTAAAATTTTCTTTACTTCTATACTTATGATAAATAAAGTGATTGAATTGAAATATAAGCATTTCTCCAATAGCCATTGTTCTATTTATTTTCAAGAGTCCGATTGTTAAGTACTTAAGTACCTTTTATCCAGTAAGAGATACTAATTTCTTTAAGATTTCTAAGTGAAGAAGTTGTTGTTCTGAAGTAAGGCTAACATTCTTAAGAAAATTCACCAGACCCCAGCCACTATTGCATTGTAGGAGTGAAAGATAGTTAACTTAGATTTTTTATTTTTAGATATGAATCTGAGCGAGCATACTCTCATAAACTGCAACAGAAGTGACTTTGTTGTATTTTTCGTATCACATTTTGTTCAAGCTGCAATGTCTGGAGAGTGTCCTGTTTTTGTTTGTTGTAAAGGATGTAACAGAAAACTTTTTGAAACACATTATAGTTACTGACAGATAAAGGTTAGATCTTCTTGTTGGAAAGTTAATCCTATATAGACACAGTTTTTGAAGATATTAACGCTAAACCAACCTTAAAAAATTTCATGATAGTAAGACTCGTGATTTTTTTTTTTGTTTTTGGTTTTTTCTTGGCATGTAGTGCTTTATATTATTAGAGGATTGAAACATCTGATCCAATGGATTACTAAAGTCAGAATCGTAACTTTGATGTATATCATAATTCGACATCACCTGTATCAGTATAAATTATATGTTGTTTGGAAAGAATTTGAATTTTGTTTGAATTAGAAAGGGTGAATATAGACTTGTAGTGAAGGATTTTATTATTTAGCATGCCATTAAACAGGCCACTATTCATAGAGAAAAACAAAGGAACACAACAAGTCCACACTGGAAATATAGAAGCTTGTTCGAGCAGTAGTTGAGTGCCTATATGGGACTAAGCATGTATTATTTGATATCTTAAGATCAGTGTTATTATTGTATATTATGCACATGGGACTTCTTGATTTCTGCATCACGCTATGTTTTATAATGTAATATTCTGAGATGTCTTCATAGTGTTTCTTTAAGATCAATTTATTTTGTATAACAATAAACTAACTTTTATCAAATATCTGTTCTTTTCTTTCTATGTAGAACAGTAAGCTGGCTTGCACACTGGTAGTAGTCATGAATTATCACTCTTTGAGATGTGTAGTTATGTAAATAGTCTGGTAATGCCAGTGTATTATTAAGCAGATTTCCCCCCTTATATATATGCCCCCACAATTAGTACTTTCATGTATTTGAACTTCTTAAACATTGTTGTACTCATCTGATATAGAGATATAGATTTTTCGCATTATTAGAACGCTATAATAAACAGTGCATCTTTGTTTGTTTCAATTGCAGGAAGGCAAAGCTAATGAAGAGAACAAAGAAAATAGAAATGGAGAACTTAAGGCCTTGGAACCTTCAGAAGTTTCTATTGGTCGGAACAAGAAAAGCTTACATGCCCCTTAGATTAATGGGGAGGCCAAGCTTACAACAATGGGATCAGTTACAAAATTAGGAGTCGAAGGATATTAAATCAGCCATGTCAGAAAAGAAACATATAGCTAAGGGAATATCAAATGGTGATTCTAATAGATACTAGCTTTAGCTGTTTAGTGTGTGTAAAGTATTATCATGATACAACCTTCGATGTTTTATTTTAGATCATTATTAGGACACATCTTTAAGGAATTTGCTTTTTATTTGTTAATGTAGTACATAATATTTTTTTTTCCTGAAATTTCATAGCAAGTGTGCGCATTTGAATTTTATTTGATTATTTTTAGTTGATGTAGTGCTTAAGCTCTTCATATTATAGCAATGATCTCAAAAAAATTGAGATTATTGGATATATTTAAAAAAATTACAAGGGATGTTGCCAAAGCCACGCATAAAAAGTGTGGCTTATAAGGTATCAAAGGCCACACTTTGAAAGTGTTGTTGTAACACTTGATAGCGTTGTTGTAAGTGGTATGTGAAAGTGTGGACTTTGTACTTATAGGCCACACTTTTGAAGCGTGACTTCTAAGAAACACTTGAAAAGCGTGGTCTTAGGGAAAAGGTTACGCTAGTTTAGGCCACCCCCTAAACAGTGTTGTCTAATGATGAAAAGTGTGACCTTCGATCAAATGCCACACTTTTTGATAGTTTAGGCAACTGTTTACCCTCAAATTAGGATAACAATTAAACTTATATTGTGGTTTTAAGGAAATGTGATTTCGTTCGATACTAATAGATAAGCAAGAAAATAAATGAATAATTTAGAGAATAAAATAAATTAAACCATTATACTAGCCAGGTCTCGACCTCGACTTGGGGTAGTCTCCAGGTGGGATAGTAAGAATAGTAAATAATAAAGCAACTCTGATGAACATTAAGTGAAACAGCAGGAAAGTAATGAGTGTATGTATTCTTATCAGTGAACAATGATGATCCTTACAAATGAACGGGATCCCTCTTTATATATAAAGGAGTCCTAAATAAGGTACACTTCTAATTACAGTAGGAAACCATATTAACATCCAATTAACCGATGTAGATTGATTCATTCCGAGATTCACGCCACGAACCTCGACCAATGGCGGATATCTCGCCTTTTCCGTTATCAAGCTATGGCGATGTCACTCGAAGTCTGCCTCTTTCTGGCTGCAATCGATGTCGACCATGGTCCGGACTCGACGTCCTAGCCCTTTTGTCACGACCCCAGTTCGCCCTCCGTGAACATGTCGTGATAGCACCTAGTCCCTACGACTAGGTAAGCCTAACAATGCGGAAATAGCATAAATTGCGGAAACTAATAATTAAACTAAACAAACTAGAAGGGTAACTGTATATAAATGTCGCTCAGCATATACAACCCAATAATGCGGAAGTCTACAATATCATCCCAAAACCCGAAAACTCACGGGAACACAAGCTAACGGAAAGTAATACATGGATCTAACTCCAGAATGTCTAAAGCAAAAGTACGAAAGGAAAAGCTAACTGCTACAGCTAGAATAAGATAGAGACTCCTGGTCTGCGGGCGCGGCAGATGTACCTCGAAGTATCTTCTAGATCTCTCCACCTCGAGAGTGATACGCCTGGGATGAAGTACCTGGATCTGCACATGAAAAACATGCGCAGAAGGGGCATGAGTACACCACAGCGGTACTCAGAAAGTGCCAAGCCTAACCTCGGTTGGGTAGTGACGAGGAAGGTCAGGGCCCTACTGAGAATAAGCATAATGATAAATCTTGCAACAGCATGAAATAAACGGAAGTAATGAGTACAGCTATGAAGTAAGACAGGTTATACAAGGCAACAATTAACACTCAGAGAATAAGACAACACAGAGTAAAACAGCTCAATACCAATACCAACAACGAGGATCTCCCAGGATACCGTCCTGTAGTCCATTTCATCAACTGTCCAAGGAGCTCCCGGGATACCGTCCCGTAGTCCGTCATATGAGTATATCCGAAGGATCTTCCGGGATACCGTCCCGTAGTCCAACTATCAATGTGCAGGGGGATCTATCGGGAATCTAACCCGCAGTCCCAAAGTAAATGTGCAGGGGGATCTACCGGGAATCTAACCCGTAGTCCCAAAGTAAATGTGCAGGGCGATTTACCGGGAATCTAACCCGTAGTCCCAAAGTAAACAAACAAGGGGGAGGGGGGGAGCTACCGGAATCCCACATCCGTAGTCCCAATGTAAATACGCAGTCACAACACGAAGAATATTCAGAAATGAAGCTCAAAAATACAAGGCAACAGGTAGTTCTAGCCTAACATGCTTCACGTAGTGCAAACAAGGCAACATGAACAAATAGACAATTTAGAACAGCTAAGCATGCTTTTCTAACTAACACAGTTTATAATTGCAAATAAGATAAAGCAGATAAGAAAGAAACTCAGTCTAAATATTTAAAGTAAAACCGGATTTTTCAACAATTAGCTCGAGTACGCGCTCGTCACCTCACGTACAAGGCATTCAATTACCAAATATCATATCCTAAGGGGAAAGGTCCCCCACACAAGGTTAGACAAGCCACTTACCTCAAACCGACTCCAAAATTAACTCGAAACCACACCTTTGCCACGAGTATCCGACTCCAAATGGCCCAAATCTATTCAGTTCAATTACATATCGTAAATAACATCTCAAGCAACTGATTCTACTATTAAATTTAAAGCTAAGACGCGAATTTAGGTAAAATGACCAAAATGCCCCTCAGGCCAACGTCTCGGAACCGGATAATTTTTACATTTTCAGAACCCTCGCACTCTCACGAGTCTAACCATATAAAATTCTCCCAAATCGGAGGTCAAACACCTACTCAAAACTCAATAATTCGGTCTAAGAAGTTTCTTCCAATTTTTCCCAATTTTTTGATCCCCAATCCGAATTTAAATGATAAAATTAACTATAGATTGATGGAATATAACTAGAAAGGGTTAAAGAAACGTTACCCAATGATCTCCTCTTCAAATCCCTCTCAAAATCGCCCTCTCCCGAGCTCCAATTTGATTTATCTAACTTTTGAAACAAAACCCTTGAATTTCATATTTCAGTCCAGTGGTTTCCGCTTCTGCGGTCAAGGGACCGCACCTGCGGTCCCGCTTCTGCGGAACTTAAGCCGCTTCTGCGGTTTCATTAAAAATCCAAAATTCTGCACCTGCGGTCCTGATCTCGCAGATGCGGATCCGCTTCTGCGGAAATCCCACCGCATCTGCGGAGCCTGATGAGCCTGGCCAACCCCACTTCTGCGGTCCTCCACGCCGCATCTGCAGTACCGCATCTGCGGTTCCCAAGCCGCAGATGCGAAAATACCAGAAGCAGCAATGCTTCAGCTGCTGGAACACTTCTCCGATATTCCTGTCAACCATCCTAAATCACCCCGAGGCCCCCGGGACCTCACCTAAAACAACATCGGAAACTCGATAATCACCGATTTAAGCCTAAGAACTTCATTTTCTCTCAAAACACGCTTTCGATCAAAAACCTAACCAAACCACGTCTGAATGACCTGAAATTTTACACACACATCCTAAATGACATGACGGAGCTACGACAACTTCCAGAATTCCATTCCGACCCTCGGATCAAAATCTCACTATCGAACCGGAAACTTCAAAATTCGAACTTTCGACATTTCAAGCCTAAATTAGCTACGAACCTCCAAAACACGTACCGAACACGCTCCCAACCCCGAAATCACCTAACGAAGCTAACGGAACCGTCGGATTTCCGTTCCGAGGCCGTCTTCACCTTGTTCTGACTATGGACCATTTTCAACACTTAAGCTCTCATTTAGGGACTAAGTGTCCCAGAACTCTTCGAAACTCAAAACCGAACGTCCCGGCAAATCAAAATGGCAGAAATAAACTTGGGGAAAGCAGTTAATAGGGGATCGGGGCGTTAATTCTTAAGACGACCGGCCGGGTCGTCACATCCTCCTACACTTAAACATTCGTTCCTCCTCGAACGAGCATAAAGACATACCTGAAGTAGTGAAAAGATGAGGGTAACTGCTGCGCATATCCTGCTCGGTCTCCCAGGTCTCCTCCTCGGCCGGCTGACCCCGCCACTGAACCTTTACTAAAGCAATGTTCTTTGACCTCAACTTTCTGATCTGCCTGTCCAATATAGCCACTGGCTCCTCAGCATAGGATAGATCCTTGTCCAACTGGACTGAACTGAAATCCAACACGTGCGACGGGTCACCGTGATACCTCCGGAGCATCGAAACATGAAATACCGGATGAACCCCGGCCAAACTGGGAGGTAAGGCAAGCTCATAAGCAACCTCCCCAACTCGCCTCAATATCTCAAAAGGGCCAATAAACCTCGGACTCAACTTCCCTTTCTTCCCAAACCTCATGATGCCTTTCATAGGCGAAACCCGAAGCAGAACCCGCTCACCAACCATATAAGAAACATCACGAACCTTCCTGTCCGCGTAGCTCTTCTGTTTGGACTGGGCTGTACGGAGTCTATCCTGAATCATCTTAACCTTCTCCAATGCGTCCTGAACCAACTCTGTGCCCAATAGCCTGGCCTCACCTGGCTAAAACCAACCCACTGGAGATCTACACCTCCTACCATATAAAGCCTCATACGGCGCCATCTGAATGCTGAACTGATAACTGTTGTTGTAAGCAAACTCCGCCAATGGCAAGAACTGATCCCAAGACCCTCCAAACTCAATCACACACGCGCGGAGCATATCCTCAAGAATCTGAATAGTGCGCTCGGACTGTCCGTTCGTCTGGGGGTGAAATGCTGTGTTCAACTCCCCCTGAGTACCTAGCTTTTGCTGCACGGCTCTCCAGAACCGCGATGTAAACTGAGTACCTCTGTCTGAAATAATGGAAACTGGAATACCATGCAGACGGACGATCTCCCGGATATAAATCTCCGCTAACCGCTCCGATGAATAAGTGGTACACACAGGAATGAAATGAGCGGACTTGCTCAGACGATCCACAATAACCCAAATGGCATCAAACTTCTTCAAGGTCCGTGGGAGTCCCGATACAAAGTCCATGGTCATGCGCTCCCATTTCCACTCCGGAATCTCTATCTGCTGAAGCAACCCACTCGGTCGCTGGTGCTCATACTTCACCTGCTGGCAGTTGAGGCATCTAGACACATACCCAACTATATCTTTCTTCATCCGCCTCCACTAATAGTGCTGCCTCAAGTCCTGGTACATCTTCGCGGCACCCGGATGGATGGAATACCGCGAGCTATGGCCTCTACTAAACTCTACTCTCGAAGCTCATCGACATTGGGCACACAAATTCGGCCCTGCATCCTCAATACCCCATCATCTACGATGGTTGTCGACGCCCTTTTTTTCCTCGCGGAATCGGGTTCACGACATTCGAGAGGACAACTCTATTCCCTTGCGAGAATTGGGTTTTTGGAGTTTGAAGAGTCGCCACCTAATGATTATAGTGCATTAGGACACTTTAAGGAAGAATTTGAGATGAAGAACCAGAGTTTGGGTAAGGGCTAGAAATTATCTCGAGGGGAAGGTGTTAGGCACCCCTCAAGATCCACTAGTGTGGTTCTCGGCCATGCTACAATTGTGACTTTGAATGCAAACAAACAAGTAAACAAGCAAGCATTGCAAATACGAGAAAATTATTACAAATAAGGAGCACAAAAGGTTAAAAAAAGTGCTGAATTTTAGGGAAGGAGCAGTTTAGTTAAAGGTGCAAGTAGGAAGAAGTCAAGTACTTAGTACGAACAATCTGAAAATTATGTGAAAAACAGAAGTCGAAAGTGCAACAGTTTTTTTTTAAGATTTAGAAAATTGTTAAACTAATAAAGAGGGAGGGGGGTCCTAGGTTTATATATTACATGGATCATTCGCACAACACTGGTACTCAATTGTACGCATAGTGTTATCGTGTAATCATCATCTCCATGTCTACCCTTTCCCACCCCGTTAAGGTATTGGAGCGCGGAATGGTATCGTTTGCCTATTGCATGCTATTACCCGTCCCAAGCTATCAGTCCCGGGGCATTAGGACTTCTAATCCTAAAAGGGAAAGAAAGGGATGGGGGCCTTTATGGAGTTTAAAGGACAAAAATTCTAATCGACATTCAAAAACAAGTAACAAGTAGGGGGAATGAACAGACAAACAGGTAAGGCTCACATAAACCCCGTAAATCAGATAACATCTAGTTTAGCATGCCTTTACACATACTGGTTTGGTCTTTAAAATTAAAAATTAAGCAGCGAGCGGACTGGTTCGATACATACATTTAGACAAGAAGCCCACATTAGGCAACTTGGATCCAATTGTCAGAACTTAAGGTATTTTAAGCGAGTGATTTAGAAAGTACTGGTTCTAGAAAAGTAGTCTAATGCCGGAAAGTACAGACTGCAGTTAGTTTAGAAATAAGTTTTAAGAGAATCATGAGTATAAACCATAAAAGGAGTTCCAGAGTCAGAAATACTTAAGGAAAGAGTAAACTGCAGGACTGTTTTAAAGACAATTTCAGGAAGACCAAAACTTAGTTGAAAAATGTTTAGGCAGAATTTTAGAAAGAAACCACTTCAGAAGAGATGCTGATTTGAAGGGCTCAAGTGTATACTGATTCAAAAGAGTTTTTGTCAAAAGATTGAGGCTGAAAACATTAAGACATTAGAGACCAGTTAACAGATTGTTATTGCTTAAGAAGAATCGGACGAACTTGATACGGAATCCTATGATATCTATATCTGATTTTAAAAAGTCTGTTAAGAACTGGTAAGAAGAGGTAATTATTTAATCACCCTACAGTTAGCCTAATGCATATGCATTCCCTATAGGCATGATTTCTATATGCACTGATTACATGAACGTTAAGGTCCTATAGGCAGGATTTCTAGATGACTTATATCATAATTAAACGTTAAACCCTATAGGCATGGTATCTAGGTGACTTGAATCAGAAGCATCAAACCATCTTATGCGCAATATTTCTAGTGAAAAAATTAAAGTCCTAAAGTCATGATATCTACCCTTTATTGATGCAAGAAAGTAAAACCCCTCCCACACCCTTTTACTAGAT
>NW_017671991.1:143352-146846 GCF_001879085.1 Nicotiana attenuata
GACGTTTTTGGTGGCCCCACTCTTCTCGGACTTGATGTATGAGCAGGTCTGAGTCCCCGATCACTAGTAGCTCCTGAATGTTCATGTCAATGGCCATCTTGAGTCCCAGGATGCAAGCTTCGTATTCGGCCATATTATTTGTGCAAGGGAACCAGAGTTTGGCGGATACCGGGTAATGCTGGCCGGTTTCTGATACTAGGACTGCCCCTATGCCAACTCCTTTAAAATTGGCGGCCCCGTCGAAAAACAACCTCCAACCCTCGTAGGATTCTGCAATATCTTCTCCTACAAAGGACACTTCTTCATCAGGAAAATACGTTTTCAGGGGTTCGTATTCTCCGCCGATAGGGTTCTCGGCTAGGTGATCTGCTATGGCCTGGCCCTTAACTGCTTTCTGAGTCACGTAAACAATGTCGAACTCACTCAATAAGATTTGCCACTTGGGGAGCTTGCCAGTGGGCATGGGTTTCTGAAAGATATACTTCAACGGGTCCATCCTGGATATGAGATAGGTAGTGTAGGCACAGAAATAATGCCTCAATTTCTGAGCTACCCAAGTTAGAGCACAACAAGTGCGTTCTAATAAGGAATACCGGGCCTCGTACGGGGTAAACTTCTTACTGAGATAGTAGATGGCCTGCTCCTTTCTTCCCGTTTCATCATGTTGCCCAAGAACACAACCGAACGCTTCATCCAAAATGCAAGATAAAGCAATAGGGGCCTTCCTGGCTCGGGCGGAACCAAGACTGGTGGCGTTGACAGGTATTCCTTGATTCTGTCGAAGGCTTTCTGACAATCGTCGGTCCATCTAGTAGCAGCGTCTTTCTTTAGCAATTTAAAAATGGGTTCACAAATGACTGTAGACTGGGCTATGAACCGGCTGATATAGTTGAGTCTTCCCAAGAAGCTCATCACGTCCTTCTTGTTCTTTGGCGGTGGCAATTCTTGGATGGCTTTGATCTTTGATGGGTCCAATTCTATTCCTCGACGGCTTACGATGAAACCCAACAGTTTTCCGGTAGGAACCCCGAATGCACATTTGGCAGGATTCAATTTCAGATTGTACCTTCTCAGTCTGTTGAAGAATTTTCTCAGATCTTCCATATGACCGGCGGCTTTCTTGGATTTGACGATGACCTCGTCCACATATACTTCGATCTCCTTGTGTATCATGTCGTGAAAGATAGTACTCATGGCTCTCATGTAGGTGGCGCCAGCATTCTTCAACCCAAATGGCATCATTTTGTAGCAATACATTCCCCACGGTGTGATGAAAGCTGTTTTCTCTGCATCCTCCTCATCCATCCGTATTTGATGATACCCGGCGAAACAATCAATAAAAGACTGCAACTCATGCTTGGCACAGTTGTCGATGAGAATGTGTATGTTCGGCAAGGGGAAGTCATCTTTGGGACTGGCCCGGTTGAGATCCGGTAGTCGACACAGATTCTAACCTTCCTGTCCTTCTTTGGTACTGGCACGATGTTGGCTAACCATGTCGAATATTCCACTACCCTGAGAACCTTGGCTTTGACTTGCTTAGTCACCTCTTCTTTGATTTTCAAACTCATGTCGGGTTTGAATTTCCTGAGCTTCTGCTTTACTGGCGGACAAGCCGGGTCTGTTGGCAGTTTATGAGCTACAATGGATGTGCTGAGGCTAGTCATATCATCATACGACCAGGCAAATATGTCCTCATACCCTTTCAAAAATTCTGTATATTCTTCCTTTCTGATGGTGACAGGTGAACACTGATGCAAGTTTCTTTGACGTTCTCTGTATCTCCCAAATTAATGACCTCAGTTTCTTCCAGGTTGGACTTAAGTCTGTTCTCAAAATTCTCAACCTCTCTAACGACCTCTTCAGGTATTTCATCTTCTTCTGAATCTATGTCCTTTTGTTGCGTTGTTTCGTTGCAAGTCACAGTCGTTGGTTCATCGTCAAGATAAGTAATAGTAATGCTGTATAAAATAGAGTAAATGATGGAGAAAATAATAAGCGAGATATATATGATAAAATGAAATGCTTTGATTGAATCTATAATTGTTTGAAACATCGGAGCTCTTTTTCAAAATAAAAGACGATGCGGAAAGAAAATCAACTAGTAGAGTGAGCTAAAAATGAAATGCATGGTGCTTTTGTTTAGCCCTTCTACCCCGAAGCCTTCCGGGCCCTGACGGTCCTAATTGACCAATTGCTGAGGTAGTCTCCTTTGCTTGCGGCTTGTATGGAAGGGCCTTCCTCCCCCCCTCCTCAAAAAGAACACAACAGTCCATATCATCATCCTCTAGGAACAAATTCTTCATGGCTGCCTATGTTTCATCTTCTTCGGACCCATATATAGTATCTGTTGGCTGGAAGGTTTGATCCAGGCTAGGTATCGGAAACTCCAATGGATAGTAGGGGCCGCGCCATAGTGGCGACCAGTTCTAGAATTCTTCCCAAGTATAGTCGTACCCTAAGCCAAAAGTAGTGCCATGCTTTTTCAGTGTGATGGGCTCAGTGATCCCCTGGAGATTCTTGCCGAGTCCCTTTCCAGGTTCGTACCCACACCAATTTAAGATGCTTTCAACCTTGTTGTCCCACTATTTGTCTTTGTCCACAGCGTTGACCCTTTCGATGTGGTGGTATGTCTCTCCGCCTATTCTCCTTCTGCCCCCGATCATTGGGATGGTCTGGCGACTATATATGGGATTACTACCGTCGCCATGAATGATCACTTCCTGGTGATTCCATTCAAATTTTACCGCCTGATGCAGGGTCGATGCTACAGCTCCGGCAGCGTGGATCCAGGGGCGTCCTAACAGCAAGTTGTAGGATGCCGGGACGTCTATTACTTGGAAGTCGACGTCGAACCACGTTGGCCCCATTTGCAAGCACAGGCTAATTTCTCCAATAGTAGATCTCTGGGATCCATCGAAGGCTTTGACACTGATAGCCCCGTCTTTGATCTCGTGTAGGCCTTTTCCCAGAGTTCTGAGAGTTACAAGTGGACATATGTTGAGGCTGGACCCTCCATCGATTAGGACTCTGGTGATGAAGTAATCTTCGCATTGCACGGTGATGTGCAGTGCCTTGTTGTGGCTCAAACCTTCTGGTGGCAACTCGTCTTCATGGAAGGTTATTTTATGGCTTTCCAGCACTTGCCCCACCATATTCGCCATCTCACCCCCGGTTATATTGCTGGGCACATAGGCTTCGCTCAGTATCTTCATTAGGGCATTCTTGTGAGCGTCTGAACTTTGCAGCAGGGCCAGGATAGATATCTGTGCCGGCGTTTTGTTCAACTGTTCAGCGACCGAATATTCCTTAGCCTGTATTTTCCTCCAAAGGTCGTCGGGCCCAGTCTCAATGGGACGTCCCGGAGCTTGCTTACTGGATTCGGCTAGGTGTTCTGGGGTGTAGACCCTCCCTGTTCTAGTCATTCCTTGTGCGGCAATCGCTTCTCCTGTCTTTGTCTTTCCTTTCCTCCTAGCTTTGGCAGTGTAATCCCA
>NW_017671991.1:148657-156442 GCF_001879085.1 Nicotiana attenuata
CAATCTCCTTTCTAGCACTTGCGTTTCATTTTCCTTGTCTGTCTGGACAGGACTTGGAGGAGGAGGCGGTAGAGGGCCCTTGGATCTTGTGGAGTATGCTGATGGTGCCAGAATGCACGAACTAACCTTTGGGGAGGGGAATAAGAAATAAAAGAAAAACAAAAAAGGTAACAAGTTAGTGCGGGTTTTGAGAAAAAAAGTTGCAGTATTTAAACACATTGTGCGAGAATATAAATCGCGTCCTAATTTTGGGTGCCTCGTTGTGCCCGAGGTAGGCCTAGCGACAAATAGTTTTGGAGAACTTATAATGCTAAATGCCTCATTTTATTGATAAAAACGACTCTAAATAACGGAAAATGAAATGTCACTATTGGCCATTGGCCTTATTACATCATTAAAAATAAAGAATAAACGACTCCTAACTACTTGGTCCCAGAAGGACCTTCCCCAGATTTGGCATCTTTGCTCCATCGAACAGCTCCACCAGCTCGCGCAGTCCTAGCAGCAAATAGGCTCGGGCTAGATGTCCGCCTGTATTTCCCTCAGCGTTTTGAGAATCTTCAATCCTTTTGATGAACTTTCCTTCCAGCTCCACTAGACCCCGCTCCAAATACCCTAGCCGGTTGTTGGCGCTGACAACCATTTATTTCCATTCCTCGATCAATTTCTGATGGGCTTCTTGTATTTCCCGATGCTCACTTTCACACTCTCGTATCCTTTTGCGTAGTTGATTGTACTTAACCCGTGCTTCAGCGTGCTCATCAATAATTCTGTGACCCTGAACAAACCCGGGGTGACCCATGTCATTGTCTTCTAACCAACCCAAATAGTGCGGCACACAACCGGCGTGATACCTGTCTGGCTCAATGGATTCTTTCTCCAAAACGATCTTGCTATGCCAGAAATGCCGAGCTTGGCACCTGTGGGGGCTGTCATCATCTTGAAAATCGGCCTTGAGGTGACTTGTCTTAGCAACCCTTGGTATGATTTGTTTTCTCCCCGCTTGCCTCATGGCTCGGAGAGGAATGTAAGGATAAGTTCCTCTCAAACCAATCAGTATGAGAAATAGTGCATCTCGGGACCGAACAATGAACTCATCTGTGGGGAACCATTCAAACATCCACTGAACCTGGTCTTCTTTCAGATTTTCAAATAATTCCGCCCATCCTCTGGCGTCCTCTGGCTGTGCGAACATTTTAGGCATATAGTTCATACGCCTTGGCTGGTGGAAGGCGATATGGTCATCCCAATCCCTGCGTAAGATCTCTTGTCGGTATTCCCCTTTCTAGAGGTGTTCCGTGAGCCATAGCTGAAGTAACAGGTTGCAACCCTCAAAGTGACTGCCTTGTTGTTGACAGTTGCTCAAGGCGCGGTATATCTCCGCAATGATCATGGGTACTATGCTGAAAGTTTGCCCACCAATCCCTTCCATCAAAGTTTTGGTTACCATGGCTAGTCTGGTGTGAATTCTAGACTTCTTCATAGGGAACACGATCATCCCCAAAAAGTAGAACATGAAGACAAAGACCCTTCTATGGACATGCCCTAAAGAGGTGATAGCAAATTCATCTGAATAAATGCGATATGACTTGATATGGCCGTACTTCTCGTATAGATAGTCAAATGGGATATAGGAGTCTTTCAAACATGTTAGGTCTAGATTCTTTTTCAAACCCACCATCTTAAGAAAACTCCTTCCTTTGCGATTCTCGGGCATGAGCAAACCTGGCGTCTCCCAAGGAATCCCAGCTAAACCCCCTATCTCTTCAAGTAAAGGAGTCATTTCAAGGTCACCGAAGCGGAACACAGACTTGTCACTATCCCAGGGCAATGTTGCAGCTTCTATCATTCTATTGTTGGGTTGAATTCCTAGGAGGGAAGGCAGATTCCCCAAGTACTTGCGGACAAGTGTTTGATCACTAGAATGGAGGTCATTCCACCAACTCAGCAGCCTCGGATGAACGTTGGTCACCATGCCAAATCTGGGGATCTCGTGCCTCATTTTCTGCAAAACAGAGTGTTAGGCCCTTACCCCCGCCAGACTCGACTATTTAAACTAATAATTAGCATTAAAGCATTTAGTTCTCCAGATAAATGCACAAAACATGGAGGTGTCCGTTTGGGTTTCAAGGAAACCCGGTGGACTTTGGACAAGGCTATCCAAATGAGTCATTATGTAAACAACATAACTGACTCGGCTAGGTTTGACCATGATGCATGTACAGTTTAAATGGAGTAAGGTTTCTATTAGGGTATTAGACAGGTACCCTTGAGCGGACAACTCAAGAGGGAAAGGCACGGAACCGTCGACTGCACCGCTGATCGACTGGTTTTACCGCAAATACGCCTTTGCCAAATTTAGGGGGTAATAATATCGGAAGAGCGCAACAACTCATTATAAGCGTTGCTATGGTATTTGTTTGGCACGAGTGGAATATGATGTTGAAGATGCAATTTACAAGAATGAAACATATTGACATGTATTTTCACGTTCATACAATGAAGTTTTACAATAATTGCTCAAAAATTACAACGGTGTTGATGGAAAGCGGTAAATGAAAGTAATTAAAGAAAAAGAAACAAAAGAAACAAGTCAGTTTCAAATAAAGGTATTAAACAAAAGCAATAAAGAAAGCAATAAAGCCACATATAGCATGTAATGGTAAAAGCCTAAAGAATTCCCCAGCAGAGTCGCCATGCTGTCGACGCCCCCTTTTTCCTTGCGGAATCGGGTTCACGACATTTGAGAGGACAACTCTATTCCCTTGCGAGAATTGGGTTTTTGGAGTTTGAAGAGTCGCCACCTAATGATTATAGTGCATTAGGACACTTTAAGGAAGAATTTGAGATGAAGAACCAGAGTTTGGGTAAGGGCTAGAAATTATCTCGAGGGGAAGGTGTTAGGCACCCCTCAAGATCCACTAGTGTGGTTCCCGGTCATGCTACAATTGTGACTTTGGATGCAAACAAACAAGTAAACAAGCAAGCATTGCAAATACGAAAAAATTATTACAAATAAGGAGCACAAAAGGTTAAAAAAAATGCTGAATTTTAGGGAAGGAGCAGTTTAGTTAAAGGTGCAAGTAGGAAGAAGTCAAGTACTTAGTGCGAACAATCTGAAAGTTATGTGAAAAACAGAAGTCGAAAGTGCAACAGTTTCTTTGTTTTAAGATTCAGAAAATTGTTAAACTAATAAAGAGGGAGGGGGGGTCCTAGGTTTTTATATTACATGGATCATTCGCACAACACTGGTACTCAATTGTACGCATAGTGTTATCGTGTAATCATCACCTCCATGTCTACCCTTTCCCACCCCGTTAAGGTATTGGAGCGCGGAATGGTATCGTTTGCCTATTGCATGCTATTACCCGTCCCAAGCTATCAGTCCCGGGGCATTAGGACTTCTAATCCTAAAAGGGGAAGAAAGGGATGGGGGACTTTATGGAGTTTAAAGGACAAAAATTCTAATCGACATTCAAAAACAAGTAACAAGTAGGGGGAATGAACAGACAAACAGGTAAGGCTCACATAAACCCCGTAAATCAGATAACATCTAGTTTAGCATGCCTTTACACATACTGGTTTGGTCTTTAAAATTAAAAATTAAGCAGCGAGCGGACTGGTTCGATACATACGTTTAGACAGGAAGCCCACATTAGGCAACTTGGATCCAATTGTCAGAACTTAAGGTATTTTAAGCGAGTGATTTAGAAAGTACTGGTTCTAGAAAAGTAGTCTAATGCCGGAAAGTACAGACTGCAGTCAGTTTAGAAATAAGTTTTAAGAGAATCATGAGTATAAACCATAAAAGGAGTTCCAGAGTCAGAAATACTTAAGGAAAGAGTAAACTGCAGAACTGTTTTAAAGACAATTTCAGGAAGACCAAAACTTAGTTGGAAAATGTTTAGGCAGAATTTTAGAAAGAAACCATTTCAGAAGAGGTGCTGATTTGAAGAACTCAAATGTATACTGATTCAAAAGAGTTTTTGTCAAAAGATTGAGGCTGAAAACATTAAGACATTAGAGACCAGTTAACAGATTGTTATTGCTTAAGAAGAATCGGACGAACTTGATGCGGAATCCTATGATATCTATATCTGATTTTAAAAAGTCTGTTAAGAACTGGTAAGAAGAGGTAATTATTTAATTACCCTACAGTTTGCCTAATGCATATGCATTCCCTATAGGCATGATTTCTATATGCACTGATTACATGAACGTTAAGGTCCTATAGGCAGGATTTCTAGATGACTTATATCATAATTAAACGTTAAACCCTATAGGCATGGTATCTAGGTGACTTGAATCAGAAACATCGAACCATCTTATGTGCAGTATTTCTAGTGAAAAAATTAAAGTCCTAAAGTCATGATATCTACCCTTTATTGATGCAAGAAAGTAAAACCCCTCCCACACCCTTTTACTAGATTCCCCGAGTTCTATACAAGTTATTACAACCCAATGAATCAACTGAAATAATAAAAATACATCAAAAACTAACAGCTAGATCCAAGCAGCCTAATTCAATCTTAATGTCCAATAATATGTATTTAACCAACTCCGGGGTCCAGATCTCCAAAGCCTTCTCATTATCCAGGGTGTTTCAAAGTTTCAAGGAACCTCAGGGATTCCAGGCATTGCTTACACCCAGGATGCCATTATGAACAGGATGGTGCAGTGTGGAATAGCCAGCCCTCAGGCATCCAAGTTCAGAGGGAGCTCAGGGGTCCCAAAGCATGGCTTGCAAGAGAGGGGCAGAACTTATAGCTAGGAGTAAGTGCAAAGTGAAAGGGAATTAAGGGGCCATGACAAGTGGTGGTCATACCTAGCCATAAGGTAGGCTGGCACACCCCTGACCACTTGCTAGATGAACAAGTTAGGAGCAGACCTTTTGATGGTCAGACAAAGGTCTGGATAGTGATTAGGACACTATCAGACCTAAGTCAAGGCTCAAGCACATAATGGGGAGAATGGGAAGTGGGAATTGATTGAGTTAAGGAGTTCAATGAACCCAGTTCAGGATCATAGACAGCAATATTGGGGTGCTGCTATGCCCTGAACAATAAACTCACATACAAAGGGGTAAAAGGGGTAAGGGAATTCATAAAGCATCATATTCACAACAAACAAACAACTGCACAGATTATTTAAATGCTGGACTGTAAGAGAAGGGGAAACACGTTATAATATGCTAGAAAACATGTGGACAGAATTAAACACATTGTTCTTGGGGCGTATAAACTAATTGAAACATACCGGTATAGAAGTAAAGAATGCAGAAGAAAGCGAGCAAAGTCCACAGCAGTGTGAGTATCAGAAAGAGAGAGTGAAAGGGAATTGTGAACTCAGATGGTATTCTGTGTTCGTGTGTAAAAGTGTAGAAGGGTAGCCTCTTTTATAGTGTAGAGAAGCAAACAAGAAAGGTAAGAAAACCCTTTTAAAAAAAATCAGTCTCAAATATTCTCCCTTTAGTCAAGGGATTTAATTTCAAACGGAAAAGTGTAAACAAGGAAAGGAAATTTGAATAAAATCCTTCACAGTAGCATAAGAAGGGAAAATACACGAGGTATATTTAAGGAAAGGTTTCAATAGTACTTGATTTGTAAAGAGAAAGGAAAGGGAATCAATCAAACAATTAACAAAATCAAAGTACTAAGTTTAAATCGAATGAACCAAACCAGAAATAGGTAAAGAGGGCTTAACCAAAGAAAATCAGTGGCAATCAATCAAGACCCTATCAAAGGGATCCAAAATCAATCAAGCAATCACCAAAAACCTTGGAAGAGGAGCTTCTTGCATATAAAGCAAACAATTCATACAGAAGAGTTTAACATTGAAGTGTTTAGAATCGTAAACAAAAGAATACGAGTTCAACCAGAGACTCATAGTGAGTCTGAAGGTACAGGGTCCCCAAAGTGGAACCCTAATTCAATTTACCAAGAAAAACCCCCAAATTCTAGGGTTTCCCCATCGAATCAAACACAGAAACGAGAAGGCAAGTGAACAGACTCAAGGAGTCTCATGAGAATCAGGCAAATACAATGGCGGGCTTGAAACAATCAAAGAAAGGAAACCACTTTAAGGCATGAAGAACATGCTCAGAAAAACTTTGGCATTTAAGAAAACATGCTTAACAAGAACACGAACATAGTTCAGGAAAGCAAAACATCAAGAAACTCAGTAGTAAATATGCATGGTAGAAGAGTGAGAAAAACAGACTAATCATGTGAGCATACATATAAAAGTAGAAAGACAATACATGCGTAATAGAGGAGGAAAACATACGAGCATAATACAGACAAACATCTAAAAGAAAAGAACAACAAGAATCGAAAGACTTTCAGAAACCCTAATTTTGAAAAACCAACGATTTTGAAAAGGAAATTTGGGGAAAACACTCAAAACGTCAAATATAGCATAGGTTCAACACAGATCTAGGCAAATAAACAAAGAAAGAACCTCGAATAGTTTAGGGTTTCTGAGAAACCCTAGAAATGAGAAGGCGTGGAAAGGGTCTGGTCTCGAACAGATCTGAGCCATAGCTAGGCTCTTAAAGCTCGAACACACCGGGACATGGCCGGAGAAGCCATAGAACCACAGATCTACAACGGATCTGAACGGACTTTATCGAGGTCAGGCCTCGAAATCTCGAACAACCACGGTTTGGGGGAAAGGAAGGTAAGCACAGGATGTCCATGGCCGGAGAAGCCATGGACTCCGATGAGATTGCTCGGAGAAGACGGCGGAGGCGATTAGGGTTTCGAGTGCTAGGGAGCGTTTGAGAGAAGGAGAGAGTTTGGGGGCGGCTGTCTGAGAGAAATGAGGGTTAGGGTTAGGTCGTTTGGAATTAAAAAGGAAAGGGTTATTTGTGGCCGTTGATCAAAAGGATCAACGGCCTGGATTTAAAGGGATCCCGGGCGGGTTTAGTTTAATGGGTCAGGGGTTGGGTTAAATTGGAATTGGGCTGGCCCAATTGGGCATTAGGATTGGGGCCAATTGGGTTTAAGATTAAAATGAAATTGAGGCTATAATTGAAATGAAATGTGGCCAAAATTGAAATAGCCAGTTTTCCCCTGTTATTTTATAAAAATAGTGAAAATGATTTTAAAAGAAAATTGAAGATGCTGAACCAATTAATAATACATATGTATTAATTTAAAAATATTAGAACTAATTTTACAATTATAAAACACTATTAATCGTAAAATAGGCTATAATTGCCTTTATATGCAATTAGCTTTAAAAATACCAAATAAATTTGTAAAAATATACAAAAATTACCTTAATTATGTTTGGTGTAAATATGAGAATAAAATAAGTTATTCACAAAAAAAATGATAATTTTGGGAATAATTATTGGATTTTGTACTGTTAAAATAGACAATAAATTGATTTAAAATAAGGAAAAATACCAAAACTCTTGGGAATGCTTATATATGCATGTATATGCTATTTTGAGGATATTTTGAGTACATAAAAATACTTAGGGAAAAATTGGGTTTTAACAGGTGCCCCTCTTTACCCGGGAAGTAATACACGGCTCGAACTCCAAAATGTCTAAAGAAAAAGTACGAAAGGAAAAGCTAACTGCTACAGCTAGAATAAGATAGAGACTCCTGGTCTGCGGACGCGGCAGATGTACCTCGAAGTCTCTGCTAGATCTCTCCGCCTCGAGAGTGATACACCTGGGATGAAGTACCTGGATCTGCACATGAAAAACATGCGCAGAAGGGGCATGAGTACACCACAGCGGTAGTCAGTAAGTGCCAAGCCTAACCTCGGTTG
>NW_017671991.1:158323-186834 GCF_001879085.1 Nicotiana attenuata
CCCAATGTAAATACGCAGTCACAACACGAAGAATATTCAGAAATGAAGCTCAAAAATACAAGGCAACAGGTAGTTCTAGCCTAACATGCTTCACGTAGTGCAAACAAGGCAACTTGAACAAATAGACAATTTAGAACAGCTAAGCATGCTTTTCTAACTAACACAATCTATAATTGCAAATAAGATAAAGCAGATAAGAAAGAAACTCAGTCTAAATATTTAAAGTAAAACCGGATTTTTCAAAAATTAGCTCGAGTACGCGATCGTCACCTCACGTACAAGGCATTCAATTACCAAATATCATATCCTAAGGGGAAAGGTCCCCCACACAAGGTTAGACAAGCCACTTACCTCAAACCGGCTCCAAAATTAACTCGAAACCACACCTTTGCCACGAGTATCCGACTCCAAATGGCCCAAATCTATTCAATTCAATTACATATCGTAAATAACATCTCAAGCAACTGATTCTACTATTAAATTTAAAGCTAAGACGCGAATTTAGGTAAAATGACCAAAATGCCCCTCATGCCAACGTCACGGAACCGGATAATTTTTACTTTTTCAGAACCCTCGCACTCTCACGAGTCTAACCATATAAAAATCTCCCAAATCGGAGGTCAAAGACCCACTCAAAACTCAATAATTCGGTCTAAGAAGTTTCTTCCAATTTTTCCCAATTTTTTGATCCCCAATCCGAATTTAAATGATAAAATTAACTATAGATTTATGGAATATAACTAGAAAGGGTTAAAGAAACGTTACCCAATGATCTCCTCTTCAAATCCCACTCAAAACCGCCCTCTCCCGAGCTCCAATTTGATTTTTCTAACTTTTGAAACAAAACCCTTGAATTTCATATTTCAGTCCAGTGGTTTCCGCTTCTGCGGTCAAGGGACCGCACCTGCGGTCCTGCTTCTGTGGAATTTAAGCCGCTTCTGTGGTTTCATGAAAAATCCAAAATTCCGCACTTGCGGTCTTGATCTCGCAGATGCGGATCCGCTTCTGCGAAAATCCCACCGCATCTGCGGAGCCTAATGAGCCTGGCCAACCCCGCTTCTGCGGTCCTCCACGCCGCATCTGCGGTTCCCAAGCCGCAGATGCGAAAATACCAGAAGCAGCATTGCTTCAGCTGCTACAACACTTCTCCGATCTTCTCGTCAACCATCCGAAATCACTTTTCTTCGGGAGGCTACAGAACCTTTAGGAAAACCTTCACATTCTTGAATTCTTGTCGTGCGAATCTGTTTATTCTGGTAAATAAACTTCTGTTATTCTATACTCTCACAGATGGTGAGGACACGTGCTACCGGTCAGGACGGACGACCACCAGTACCACCAGTTGGGGGCACTAGAGGCCGAGGTCGCGGTCGATGCTGTAGTAGGGGCAGGTGTGTAGCCCGCACCGCAGATAGGGCAGCACCTGTAGATCCACCAGCCGCCCCAGTTCATGATCAGGTTCCAGTGGGGGATGCTCCTGCAGGACCAGCTCAGGCATCGACTGTGCCTATTGTTATTTCGGGTCTTCAGGAGACCTTGGCTCAGATCTTGACCGCGTGCAGTAGTCTTGCTCAGGCGGTCGCAGTTTCTACTGCAACAACTACTTCTCAGGCCGGGGGAGGCACTCAGACTCCCGCCGCCCGTACACCCGAGCAGGTTGTTCAGGGATTGCAGACACCGGAGACATCACCAGCCCAGCCGGTTGCACCTGCTCAGGATTATGTGGTACCAGTAATGCCTGATTACGAGCAGCATCGATTGGAGAGGTTTGGTAGACTTTAGCCTCCGACTTTCAGTGGTGTAGAGGGCGAGAATGCCCAGGGTTTCTTGGACAAGTGTCGGAGGATTCTTCGTACAACGGGTATTCTGGAGACCAGTGGGGTCTCATTTACTACTTTTCAGTTTTCTGGAGCTGCCTTCACTTGGTGGGAGGCTTATGAGAGGTGTAGGTCTGTTGGTGCAGCGCCCCTTACCTGGCATCAGTTCTCCATTCTCTTCCTAGAGAATGTACCGCATTTCGGCAGAGAGGAGCTACGCAGGCAGTTCGAGCAGTTGGGTGAGGAGGATATGACCGTGACGCAGTATGAGATGAGATTCTCCGAGTTGGCCCATCATGCTATCTGGATGGTTCCCATGGATAAGGAGAGGATCAGGAGGTTCGTTGATGGCCTCACTTATCAGTTACGGATTTTTCTGACTAGAGAGAGGGTATCTGGCTCTTCTTTTGAGGAGGTCGTTGACATTACCAGAGAGATAGAGTCAGTTTGCCGCCAGGAGCGAGTTGAGAGGGAGGCCAAGAGGCCTCAGCGATCCGGTAGTATTGGTGGTGTTCCTTCTGGAGGTCAGTTTCAACACGGCAGAGGCCGCCCATTTAGTATGCTCAGTCAGCTCGCCCGGGTCACCGTGGTGGATCATCTAGCCATGGTTCTCACAGTTCACATCAAGGTCAGTCATCTCTAAGTGCACTTCCAGCTCAGAGTTCGACTCATGCACTATCGGTTCAGGGTTCATCTATGCCTGGTTCTTCTAGTGGGTATCCCGATGCTCGGGGCTCCTTTCAGTCCCCATTGCTAGTGGCCAGTAGAAGTTGCTTCGAGTGTGGGGATTTGGGTTATTTCAAGAGGTTTTGTCCCTGTCTTATGGGAGGTTTTTCCCAGCAGAGGAGTCAGCCTTCGGCCTCAGCACCAGTTACTTCCCCACCCGCTCAGCTAGCTCAGGGTGGAGGTCAATCAGCTTAGGGTCGCCCTAGAGGGGGAGGCCGATCAGGTGGTGTCACACCTCCTTTTTACTACCCCCGAAGAGGGATATAAGGGAGTTTTTCCAATTTAAGTGATAATGAAACGGAAATATTATTTAAGATCAGAGTCGCCACTTGGGATAGTTAATGGTGTCCCAAGTCACCAGTTTAGAATCCCGAATCGAGAAGATTTGACTCTGTTTTTGTCTGCAAAACACAGAAATCCGGGTAAGGAATTCTGTTAACCCGGGAGAAGGTGTTAGGTGTTGACACCTAATTTTTCCCTATATATTTTCAATATGCAAAATACTTTCAAAATAGCGTATATATACATATATAAGCATGTCCAAGCGTTTTATTTTTTTAAAATAATTTTTAAGGTTTTAAATTGATTTATTTCCCTTTAATTTCATCCATAAAATCCCAATAATTATGTCCAATACTATTATTTGGGTAATTAATCTATTGTATTTTTATATTTATGCCAAAATATGGCTAAAATAATTTTTTACATATTTTTACAAATTCATTTAGTATTTTTAAAACTAAATTGCACACAATTGTAATATTAGCCATTTTTAAGGTTTAATTGTGTCTTATATTCATAAAATTGAGTCTGGTATTTTTAAATTATTAATTATGTGTTATAAAGCATTTTTGTATTTTCAATTTATTCTCAGAAGCCATTTTTTATTTTTTATAAATTAAAAGGGGAAAAAGTGGCTATTTAAATTTTAGCCNTAAAACTACAAACCCAACTTACCCCTACGCCCACTTTCTAATTTAACCCGACCCCTAACGACCCTTTAAAACCCTAAACCCGAAACCCCGGACTTCCCCACCCTACCCTTTTAACTTACTAGGCCGTTCGTATATTCAGATCAACGGCCACCATCGCCCCTTACCTTAATTAATCCCAAACGACCCCAAAACCCTACCATTTGTTACAATCCGCCGCGTTAGAATCCCCTTCCTCTCAAACTCTCTCTGCAACACCACCTAAACCCTAGCTGCCGCCACCCAAATCTACCCTAATTCCCTTCAATCCCTACCTAATCCATGGACTCCCATGGTGATTGGAGGCGTGCACTCGTCTCCTATGTCTACTGGTTACCTATTTTCGTGATTCCATGGACAGATCTAGAAGGGATCTGGTCCAAATCCTGCTCAACTTCTATCTCTGGTCTTTTTCCGGCCATCCATGACCGCTCAAGTCAGATCCTTGACTTTTCCGGCTAGATCGGTAACTTTTCAAAGTCTTTCTCACTTTCTCTGGGTTCTTTGAAACCCTAGCTTTAAGAGCTTTTCGATTTTCTTTCAGATCTATCTTAGATCTATGCACGTTAGGAACTTCTTGATGTTTTCCAAAAGGTTTTTCGATTTCCTTTCAAAGTGACTCTTCATTTTCAAATTAGGGTTTCTTAAAACTCTTCTTAAAGACCTCTTCTCCGATTTTCAGTGTTGTTTTACTATGTTTAAACTATGTGCTTATGTTTTTCTTCTATTTGGTTCATCGTGTTGAAACCCTAGGTACTTTTGGGTTTTAACCGTGTTCTGAAGCTGTCTTTTGTTTGTTTGTATGAATGTTTGTTTTGATTGAGTCCTTTGTGTTTGAATCATTTTCTTGCTTGACTTACCTGGTTCTAAGTTCTTACCATTTTTAACTCGACTATGGCATAAACCCTAATTTCTTAAAAGGGTTTTTCTCACTTATTACTATGAGTTCTTTATTTGTTTCTGACTTTCTTTACCTGTTAAGACTGATTTCTGCACTTTGGCTCTACGTATGATCCATGACTACTTGACCTTGTTGCCTACTGTGCTTCAAGTAGTTTTCTTTACTACTGAATCCTAACTTACTACCGCTACTGCTGTATGTTTAATTTGCTCCTCTTTGACAATATGTTTGACCCTGCATGTCTAGTATGCCTGTCCATCCCTTGCTATTTATATGTTGAAAAGCAGAGTCATGATTCGTTCCTGATTGATCTTGATTTCCTCAATGTTACGACTGATTGCAAAGGGTTCCCTTATAAACCCTAATTTTTACTCATTTTGTTTAAATTGATTGATTCCCTTCCTTTCAGTACTGTGATATTTTTACCTTGAATCCGTTTCCCAAAATTAAGCATATTTTGTACTTAGACTTAAATATTTACCTTATACTTTTACTACCCCCCTTATATGGCAAGAATCAATCTGTTCCAAATTGATTTCTTTCCTTTATTTGACCCCGTTAGTATCCGTTCAAGCTGTGATTCCCTGATTAAAAGGAAGTACTTGTGCTAATTGATTCTGATTGTGGTTATTTCCATGTTTGAGTTGAAACTTTACTTGTTACCTTATTCTTCACTCGTTTTCAAAACTATAAATACCCTACCCTCTCTTCTTTCAAACAGACGAACAATTGAGTTCAGAACACACACTTACACACTCAAAACTCTTTCCTTCTCTATTATTACTTGTGCTACTGCTTTGTCCAGCCGGCTGAAAGCCAAAGCTAGACTGTGGAATCCTGCTTATTTTACCTTTCTGCACCTTGCTTTCTCTACTGGTATGTCCTAGTTAATAACAATATGCTTCTTTAATTGCTTTAGTTTCCCTCATTCTTGTTTACTTGTGCTTGTGGTTCTGCAGTCAAGTTACATTACTAGCATGCTATAATATCCCCTTTCCCTCTAGATTAATGCACTCCCTTATGTTTGTCACTTACTATGAACTTGCTATCCTAAGTCCCTATTCCCTCAACGTGATTATGCTCTTTCTGACTAGCCTGTGATCATGCCAGTATCAGCTATTGTTGTGCAGGTCCAACTAGTCCTAAGACCCTTAATAGGGTTATGTGTTCACAGTCAGATGTATGTGTGTCCCAAACCCCTTGACCCCTTTGTATGACTGTGATTCTGTGTGTGATCCCATCTTGGGAATTTGAGTTTCATTTACAACTGATTTCAATCACCTCTGTCACTAATTGCTTTCAAAATGGACTATCAGTCCAGCTTTTTTTTTAAATAAATCTCTTTCAACATGTGTTCTGCACTTCCACTATATTCTTAGAATCTAGGTTCTGCCCCTCTTATGCGAGCCTTGCCTTGGGACCCTTGAGCTCCCTCTGAACTTGGACACATAAGAGTTGGCCCTTCCACACTACACTCATTCTGTTTGGTTATGCAAATCTGGGTGTGAGCACTGCCCGGGACCCCTTGAGGTCCTTAGGGAACTCTGACACACCCAGATATGAGAAGGCTTTGGAATAACATTGCCATTGAAGTGATTAATTACATAACTCAGAGAGGAAGTCAAGATCAGGCTTCCTTTGGTTGTAATTTCTTATTCTGCACTTCTTTTGTAATTCAATCATTTGGTCTGTAATGATTTGTAAACATTATGGGGTTGGCTAGTGAAAAGAGATGGAGAATATGCATGTTTTAGCTATTAAAAGGGTAGAATGCATGTTACTAGGTTTACATTCCTACTTGCAATAGAATCCATGCTTAGGACTCATTTCATGCATTAGCGATCCTGTTCCTTAGGATTTACACTTATCATTTTTCAGCATGTCCATTTCACTATCATACCACTTAGCAATTCCTGCGTTAAATGTATTAATAACCGGTATTTCTGAAATCATGTTCTTACTGCCATGTACACTTAGAGATCCTGTTTTAGGCTAAACAACATTAACAAATATATCATCTCTGCATGCCCTAGTAACTGTAATATTTTTGCATATAGAAATCCTGTTTAGGATTCTGCATATATACATCATTTTGCACCTCTTTTCATTTAGATACCATGTCTTTAGGATCTCACTTATATTTGCTTAAGCACACTTAGGCTAATTATGAATGCATGAAAAGGAATAAAACAATTTCATTTAGTGTTTACAACTAATAGGCCATAATTTCTATGTGCTGAACACCTAGAACAACATGTTTAGGTAATAACAATAGTCTCCAACTGTCAGTAATCCTGAAAAACTACTGAATCCTGTTCACGCCTAGGCAAGCCTTAGGTAAGTACTTAAATAAAACTGGAACTGCCTCTGTTTAATTATCAACTGCTACAACCAGCCGAGGTGTGCCATTCATAATTGAAACGAGTCACGCGTACGTGTACTCATTTTGTTTGGCGCGTCAAAAATCATGTCACGCGAACGTGTCCACAATTAATAACGCTTTATTATTATTAAGAAAGTTTGGCCAAAGTTGCGCCAAAGCATACTCCGGTTTTGTTTTTAGAATCGTAATTATGTCACGCGAACGTGTACACAACCACGATGGTATATTAACGTGCCTAAGGCAAACTACGAAACATTCATTTTTTAATATCTAAGTTATAAAATTAATACGAGGGCCATAGGGATTCAATTATGAATGGCACACTTCGGCCTACATTTAATTGAAGAGGACTACATTAATAACAAATTTATTATTATTGAGGAAGTTGGTCGAAGTTGCACGAACGCATACTCCGAATTGGTTTTTAGAATCGTAATTATGTCACGCAAACGTGTACACAATCACAATTGTATTTTAAACGCGCCTAAAGGCTTTTCTACGAATATTCATTCTTAATATCTAATTATAATATTTGTGAGGGCCATAGGTGATTTAATTAAGATGGCACACCTCAACCCATTTTTAAGAAATACTTAAAGAGGCCTAAGGGTGTTTTCATTTACAAATGTCTCGGATTTTAAGCTATTGATTATGGGTGAAGAAATGTAAAGCATACCTATAATATGAACAAAAGAGTTGGACCAAAAGCTGGCCCAGCATATTATTAAATGAGCATGCAAAACAAAGGGGGAAGCATTGGGACTGCATGGACTCGAAGTCGAACCCAGCAGACATGGACCTCGAAGACCCCATCAGGCCTAAAGCGGTCAGGGGTGTCTCGTTTGGGCTGATGCCCAAGCCCAAATATCCACAGAAATATACATTCGACATTAATTAATGGGAGGGTCTGATTGAAAGCAACAAACCCAAATTGACCCTTGTTGGGCTTGATATTGAGTCCAAATCGGGAGAGGACCAGATCTGGTCACTCTGGACTCGCAATAGATGGGCCAGCTTATGGGGCTAAACTTAAGCCCAGCACATTAACAGGAGGGCCTCTAATATAACAAGGCCACAGCTGAAGCCCACACCTACTAATTCACAAATAGTGCCAGAGAACTATATGAAATCCTGGGAAGCAAAACATGCAAATAGATTATAAACTTCTAATCCAAACAATTATATATAGTTAATCTATGTGAACATGCTGCTGGTATTTGTTAACAAGTTTAAATCCTAGACTCATGCATAAACTACACTGGATCTAAGCATGCTGTCTCTTGGGTAACAGACATAAAAAGTAAGCTGGATTTATAGATCCTATACATTCATTCTTTGGCAGTTTACTATGCGTCCAGACCTCTAATAATCATGAATCAAGAAAATTTCAAATACATGTGAACCCGTTAAGCTAAGTCGAATGTCCAAGTTATAAATATTACAACCATATCACCTATCCACTAATAGCCATAACATACTTTAATTAGAGCTGGAAAGAAAACTATATGATGGATACTAAACTAGGACATAAAATAGAATCAGACTTAGATGAGAATTGAAGTTTGAACATTGGAGCATCAAATTTCATTCAGCATTTACACACTCCCATTCCAAAGATTCGAAGGTGTACCTGAATATTGAAACAAAAGCAAAAGGAAGGAGGAGTTCAGCAGGCAAAGAAATATGAACAGATCAGCAGCTCAAAACAGCAATAAACAGCTTCTTAGACGAAATTAAACCCGGAAAACTAGAAATCCCATGAAAGCTTTTCAAGTTCTTACTAAAGAAAAATCAAATAAAAAATTCGAACCAATTTTCAATCAAGTAATGCAGAGACTTTTTTTCTCTTTTTTAGGGTCCAGAAATCTGTTTTGGGAGTGAGGGAAGGGTTCTATATATAGCCCTAAAGAGTGCCATGTGCTGAAAAAGGATAAGGGAATTATTCCCCACAAGGCATCTTTTAACAAACTTGGACAGCTGGCTTCCCCTCATTGGTTTCAGCATTTTGTGCTAACCAAATGAGGCCAGCTGCCCCCCATTCTAGAATATTCCAGCATGAATTTTATCTGATTTCAGAATCATCTACCCCTTTATGACCCCCTTAAGTTTTCCTACTTACAATTAGCCCCCTACAAATCCTTAAGGATAGACAAATATGGCAAACAGGAACAATCCAAACAAGTAACAACCAACGGATCAAAAGCAATGACTGAACATCTGAAAACCTGAAAATAATTACCTAAAACCTCCACATTTAATGAACTAACATTGCTCTTCAGACTGACCCTCTTAGTAATACCAGATAAACTGAACTAGGCTACTTAGGCGGGTAATGAAGCAACTCGTTTAAAATTAAGCTAGTCGAGCAATTAAAACATATCAATAAATTAGGAGAAACAAAGAGGAACTACACTATTTATTTATTACATAATTTAGAGTTGGATTAATTAACAGATAAAAAAAAACAAGGTAAACAGAGATAGCTAAACTAGACGAAACTCAGCACACACTACGAACTAGACTGGTCATACACGAATTAAACCAAACAAACCCTAGTGACCCAAAGATTATGGCCTCCTGAATTACTTTTAATTTGGTCACAGAAAAGATAAACTAGAAACGGAGTGATGAAAAAGAGAAGAAGATAAACAAAAGGATGACGAAATAGACGAGAAAGGGAAAAGAAGGAGACAGAAGGAATATATACCTATACTGTAACGGGAGGCAGGTGGCTCAGGCGGAACTGGTCATCTCCGATTTAAGCCAAAATAGGTGTTAGACGACTGTTCTCGTCGAGAACAAACGGGTAACACCCATTTCCGGCTTAAATCCTCTTTGGAAAACCCCAAATCGTGTGACCTAGGTTTTTGCATGTCCTAAGATCTGAAATTGAAGCGGCTTGGGAAGGATTCGAAGGAATTGGCTTGGGGACTTGGAAAGGGGAAAGGACGGGGGTTAACTGGTGAAAATTTGGGGCGGTTTGGGCGACCTAGCGTTTAGGGTATGATTTTCAGATCTGAAATTGGGCGAATTTGGTCGAGTTTTTGGGGAAATTACTGAGGGGTTTGGGTTTATGAGTGTGTGAGGATTATAGGTTGCGATTTTAGGTGGATTTGGAGCGTCGCCGCCGCCGTGGGCGATTTCCGATAGCGGAGGGCGGCGGAGCCGGTGAGGGGTGAGAGAGCGGCTAGGGTTTGATGGCTTGGAGACGAGGAGATGATTGAAGGGGTCTCTAGGGTTTGACCGGGGTTCGGACACTTTTATGCAAACGGGTGATCAATTCAGGGCCGTTGGATCACAAAGATCCAACGGTCGTGATGGAAGGCCAACAAAACGGGGTCGTTTCGGGTAAGGCTGGGGCTCGACCGGGTGGATTTATTGGGCTAGGGGTTGGAACGGGTGAAAAGGAATTTGGGCTTAACTTGACCTAGCCCAAATGAATTAAATCAGCCTCTTTTCAATTAAACCTTTATTTCCTATTCTTTTGCTTTTCTTTCTTTTTTTTTTCTCTTTTTTTTTCTTTAATTAAAAAAACCTAAATTAAATCCTAAATTAATCTAGATTGTAAAACTAACCAATTTCCTAAAAATTATAAAAATTCCTTAATCCTAACTTTAAAAGAAAAACTACTATTCTAGAATTAAAGCTAAAAATGAAATATTTTTTTGTGATTTTCATTTTTATTAAAACCAATAATTAATTAATTAATCCTAAAAAAATGTAAAAATGAAACCTAAATGCAATGCATGGTATTTTTGGCATTTTTCATGATTTTTTAATGGAAATTAAACGTGCACAAAAATGCAAACAATTAACAAAATCCTACAAAAATCCTATAAAATGACAAATAATTGGAAAAAATCTATTTTCTTGGGTTTTATAGGAGTGACTCATATAGGGCAAAAATCATGTGCTCACAGCTGCCCCTCTTTGCTCGGAAACACGAAGAGTTTTTGTGCAAAGATAAAGTGAGCAGATACGAGTGATTTTTGCCCGTTTGAACATTCCGTGGGAAGCATTTTTGAAAGATTTGACCGAACCTTGCTTCCGAGGTTGCCTACATATCCTTGGCTATAAAGGAATAAGGTCAGTGTAGTTCGGGAAGTTTTGGTAGCTGGGACTACCGAGAAGCTGTGATTTCATTGTTGCTGCTGCTGCTACTGCTTGCTGAACTCCTTATTACACCGAGTCAAAACAAAGGAAGCTAAACTAAACTATGATCTATGAATTACAATAATCCTATCTACGTATCTTCAAACTTGTTCTTGCGGCTTCTGCGGCTCTGTGTTGCATCTTAAGTTGTTGACTCGTACTTCCCAGGTAACTTCCTTTGTTGCTGACTTGAATTGCATTCTGAAATGAATTCCCTTATTTTCCAGGTGGGCGCCTGAGTCTTCCTTCGAAACTCGGACTATTTCCCTTTGAAACTTGAATTGTTTTCCCTTGTTCTCCAGGTGGGCGCCTGATTGCTGAACTTGAACTGTCTTCCATCGAAACTGCTTTCCCTTGAAACTTGAACTGTCTTCCCTTGTTCTGCAAGTGGGCGCCTGATTGCTGAACTTGAACTGTCTTCCTTCGAAACTACTTTCCCTTGAAACTTGAACTGTCTTCCCTTAAAATTGCTTTCCCTTGAACTTGAACTGTCTTCCCTTGTTCTCCAGGTGTGGGCGCCTGATTGCTGAAACTCGAACTGCTTTCCTCTGAAACTTGAGTTGCTTTCCCTTGTTCTCCAGGTGGGCGCCTGATTGCTGGAACTCGAACTGCTTTCCTTGAAACTTGAGCTGCTTTCCCTTGTTCTCCAGGTGGGCGCCTGATTGCTGAACGTCGAACAGTCTTCCTCTTGAAACTTGAGCTACTTTCCCTTGTTCTCCAGGTGGGCGCCTGATTGCTGAACCTCGAACTGTCTTCCTCTTGAAACTTGAGCTGTCTTGCCTTGTACTCCAGGTGGGCACCTGATTGCTGAAACTCGAACTGCTTTCCTTTGGAACTGCTTTCCCTTGAAACTTGAACTGTCTTCCCTTGTTCTCCAGGTGGGTGCCTGATTGCTGAACTTGAAGTGTCTTCCCTCAATCAAAACAAACAAACCGAACAAAATTTTTCTACCCCAGTTTGTACCTGCAAGTAAAACCTTCTCGCACAGCCTTTGTGCTGACAAAATTTGGTCATGACACTTCAAAAGATTCAAGCTTCCAAGCTTGATTTGGACATAGACTTCGTCCCTGTTTCAAACAAAGAAAACTTGTGAGTTTAAACGTGGTGGTTGGTTTGTGGCCTTGACCTCACGGGCGATTGCTCCTTCACTTGCCATGATAACCTTGATTTCAACTTGAAAAACCTTGCCTGTTTATTTACTAACCACTTTCTCTGTCACCCTTATCACAGAAAATACCTCTGATCCGTTCAAACCCAATATTCTCTATCTGTTGCATTTTGCTCATGAATTGACATTTACTGAACCATTGTATTTCACATGAATCCCAAAACACGTTGATTTTTACCAACTCGGTGCGCTTGCTGTTCTTTCCTGACGTAGATCACTGGCCTTGGCCTTGAAGTCTGTTGCTCCTTCACTTGCCATGATAATCTTTGATTCCCACTTGGAAAACCTTGCTTGTTATTGGTTAACCACTTTCTCTGTCAACCTTATCACAGAAAATACCTTTGATCCGTTCAAACCCAACACCCTCTATCTGTTGCATTGTTCATGAATTGACATATACCGAACCTTTGTATTTCATGAATCCCAAAGCACGTTGATTGTTATCGACTCAGTGCGCATGCTGTTCTTTCCTGACTTATGCCACTTTGATGTGCAAGACAGATTCCGCTTTGTGCAATTGGAAAGTTGGTAGCATATTTTGAAGTCATTTCTCACTTGTTTTGACCAAACTGACTCAAAAGAGGACTTGAACAACAAAAGGAGACAATGGAAAGACATGAGATCTAGCAAGAAAACTACAAAGTAGAAACTTATCAAATGTGGATACCAACTGTAATGACCATGACACGCATTTTCGGACTAATGGCCTAATCTGTCAAGAAAGTCTAATGTTCAACTCTTGTTGTACCTCTTCGCCGTGAAACTGGGCTTCAATGCTCCGATCATCCTAGCTGATTCACGATCCTTATTCGACTTGTGGTGCCCGAAGGATTTTCACCATCAAGCCTCTCTCATTTTGTTTTTTCTCTCAACTCACCGTTGTCTTATGGTGCCTGTGAAGGTTTTCACCAATAAGACTCTCTCATATTGTTCTTTTCTTTTTATTTCCTCTGATTCCGCAGATGACAAGGCATTACCCATAGTAAAACATCATATGCTCCTGGCATGTCTAGCTCGGCACTCTTAAAGATCATTTGGGAGGTCTTTATTGGACCGTAATGTGGCTTTTGGACAGGGTTAGCAAGAAAGGATATCATAAAGGCTCAAACAACTTGAATGGGTTCAGAATTACAACTTTTGGAATCAGATCTTTTACAAAACCGCAACTTCTGCCCCAGTTTCCTTGCCTGGGAAATTTCGAATTTTATTTTGATGGGACCGAACCGTGAGGCTGCCTATGTATCCTTAAAAGGAATTAGGTCGAACGTAGTTCATGACATTTTTTTTTGCTTTACTTACTTTTTTTTCAATCTTTTTTCTCTTTTCCTCTTCTCTTTTTCCTCTTTTCTCTTCTTTATTTATCTTCTGTATCTGTGTTTTTGAACTTTGCTACTGATTCCAAAGAGGGGTATGAAAGAAAACAAATAAGGCTCAAAAGGGGTAACAAAGGATAAAGTGTTTAGATAGCAGAAAGAGGGCCTCCCAATCTTTAAGAATACCAAATATAACACATGCAACCTGAAGATGAAAAATGAAGATCATGCATAGCATTTCATTTGCAGCATCGGTGTTGGTATCACAGATATGCCTTCCACCTTTCTTTAGTGCCTTGTCAAGTAAAGAGCTCTTCTTGGGTGATTTCTTATTCAAAATGGATGTGCTCCGTCAGTTTGGAGCAAACTCCCTTGGCTTTATGTTGTAACTCGAGATGCACTTGAACTGAAAGTCGCTTGCTTCAAATTGTCTGGGACGCACTTTCTTTTAACAAATTCTTGTCGTCCTCTTAACTTCCCAAACCATCTGCCCCAGTTTCACACAATTCGGGCTTTAAATGACCTCAAAATGTCCAAATCTGTACTTATTTCCCTCAAATGTCCCTATCATCTTCAAACTTGTTTCATTGCTTCATGATTAAACTAAATTTTAAAACCAAGCCTAGAATTATGCGTGCATGTCACGTCACTAGAGCCAGCATGAAAAGAGCTATAAAAGGAGAAGAGAACTAAACAAAAAATGACCAGAAATAACAGAAAATAGAGAATTGCATTAGACAGACGGTGAAAGAGTTTGAACAACATAAACTGGGGTTACAACCTTGGAACAAACCTAGATAACACTAAATGAGTTACTACGACTAAAGGAACTAGGCAAAATAAAAGGATAGAAGGGTTTGAGTCACAAGACAATATCCGGATTACAACCCTGAGATAACCCGGACAACAGAAATGACAACAAAATAAACTAGCAAGACTCCTTCCCGGCTAGCCACGAAAAGGAACATCTCTCCAATCATCAAGCTCAACATCTTAGCCACTGAGTTCCACATTAATATTGCCAAGACCATTACCAACTTCAACATCATTAACTTCAGTCAGCAAGTTCCCAAGGGGATTCGCATACCCCCTGTCACTGTCCTTGATCACAATTATCCCTTCTTGAATCATTCTTTCTATTTCCCTTTTTAAAGCACGACAATCTTCGGTGCTATGCCCTTGGACATTAGAGTGGTACATGCACCGTACGGCAGGATCAAAACCTTTTGCATATGGGTCCGGAGTATAGCCGAGGAGCGGCTCAATCAGGCCAGAATGTTTTAACTTCTCAAATAGGCTTGTATAGGATTCTCCAATCGGCGTGAAACTATTTCTTTGCCTTTGTTTCCCTCCATGCCCCAGTTTTCTAGGATTGTTGGATGCTCGAAAATGCTGTGAAGGCAAAAGTGCATTATGCGGTGCTGGCGCTCGCCATAAGGAATGACCCAGTGGTTGGACAGATGGCCGGACGTTGTCCGTAGGATAATACTGGGGTGGATTATGTGGAGTTTGGGGATGTTCATGGGGTCGGTATTGAGGCTGAAAGCGTTTAGCAGGAATGCCCACTGAATCCTGTCGTTGGCGGGGCTCAGCAACATCTTTTCTATCAATGGGAGGACTCGTCNGGGGCTCAGCAACATCTTTTCTATCAATGGGAGGACTGTCCCGAGCAACTTGTTCGTTCCATCTAAACCAAAATTCCCTAATACTTTCCTTGGGTTTCTTTTCCATCTGAGATAGGGAGGAGTGGTCTGGGACAATGTCTATATTGTACTGAAAGTGTCGCACAAAATCTTGAGCCATGTCGTCCAATGTATGCCACTTACCGACATCTTGACGATTATGCCATTCCAAAGCTTCCCCAGTCAGGCTCTCACTGAAATACGCCATCAGCAACTCATCTTTCCCGCCAACACTTCTCATTTCACTGCAATAACCCCTCAGATGGGCTATTGGATCTCCACGCCCATCATACAAATTAAACTTTGGCATCTTAAACCCTTTCAGCTTTCTGGATATCTCAACTTGCTCCACTGTCTTAGCACGCTTTGCAGTCTCACCTGGAGGCTCAAAATGAGGAGCGTAAGAGTATGTCCCCGTGACCTTGAAAATTGTTTCTGGAGCATAGTGTTGGGCATCGGGGATTTTGAGCACAGTCTCGCTAGAGGATCGAGGAAAGATAGTAGGTGAATGAGCTACAAAAACTTGAGTGGTCAAAGGAGCAGGATATGAGGTGGTTTTGGCGAATGGAGTGTGAAAAGGTTGCAGGTAGACATCAGCAGCAGTATGGAGCTGGATTTGTGACAGTGGTGGGATAGTTGCAGGGTTTTCAGTGTAGTTAGCAGGGAATGAAGGTGGAGGATGCCCCCTGATCCAAGATTGATACATTTCTGCCATCTGTTGTTTCAACATTTGGACCTCCCCTTTCAATTCAGACTCCGACTCCACAAACTCCCTCGACGGGTCAACAAACAACAACTCTTGTGTCCAAGTCTTTGCTAGTCATGGCTACATTGCTCTTTGACCTTGTGTTGTATGGAAGAGTTACCAGTTTAAGAACCACAAACCAACCACCCTTCTGCTATAATGAGGATAACAAAGAGGAACAAAATGAAGTCATCATGTTAGTGTTAGGGCATTCAGCTAAAAATATCACATTATGTGCAATGCACCTAGCAACAAATAACGGCTCAAGAATGACTTCGAGGGTCACAAGGTCACTTGGCATCATCCCAATTCGTCCATTTGAATGCTCTCTTCTCGTTTCTTTTCTAGAACTTCTTGGCTTGCTCATTTTCCTTCCTCTTTTTTTTTTTTTGATTATTGCTCTTTTCTTTCCTCTCATTTTTCACGTCCCACGACTTCATCCGCTCAATTTTTTCTTTTCTCCCTTTTTTTTTGATTCTTTCTTTTTTTCCTTTTTCTTTTAATAAAAAAAATAATTCGATCGAACCCTATGTAGGTTGCCTACGTATCATGACGCCGCATGAATCAGATCTTTGCGTAGTTCGGGAAGATCGGGAATAAAGTAAACAAACTAACGTTCTCTTTTTTTTCTTTTTTCTTTTTCTTTTTTTTACCTTAATGACTACTTTGATGAGAAAAGAGAAATAAAAGAAGCAAATCCTTTTTTTTTTTGAATTTTCTAGACTTAATGTTCTATAACCTATTCTAAACTCGAGCTTAGCGAGTAAATATNGAAAATCCCTAGAAGAGAAAAATATTTTTTTAATTCTTTTTTTTTAGGAAAGAAATCTATAGAATGAACCAAAGAAGAGTATTTTTAATTTTCACTTGGTATGCTGAAGAAAGATTTCGAAACAAGAAATGAAAAAGATAAAAAATGTTTTTGGATTTTAAATTTTAATTACCCAAAGGAGATATTCTAAAGATAAACAAAAGATAAGGTATGCTTTTTTTCTTCTATGTACAATGTCCTAAAGTTCTAATGAAAATAAAAGAGTATTTTTTTATTTATTTTTCATTAGTTTCCCCAAGAAGAACCTCAAAAGAAAATCTTTTTGGATTTTTGGAATCAATATCTTAAAGAAAACTTTTAAAGAGGTACTAAAAGAAAATTCTCTTTTTTTTTCTGAATTTTTAGTCTTAATATACTAAACGAAATAAAAGTAATTTTTTATTTTGAGTTGTAGATATTAATTTAATAAAGGAAAACCATCTCAAATGATTTTTTTTATTCCTAGAATTAGTATTCTAAAGAAAACTTCTAACGGAAATATAAAAACACAAATTTTTTTTTTTGATTATTGATTTACAACACATCTTTTTTCCAATACAAAATAGGAAATACAATAACAAAAGACTCTACATTACTGTACGAAACTAGAAGGTAAAAGACGACATAAAAGAAAAACAGACTTAAAACATTAAAAAAAAATCTCCTTAAGCAACTTTTAAATGAGCGATCCTGACTGGATGGTCCCAGGGCTTATGTCATACTCAAACTCCGGTAAATAGACCCACACCTGTATGAGAAAATTAAGACCAAATAAAGTTAAAGACCTAAAACGTTATGTGAGACAATAACCCTTCCTGTTGGACACATGCAACACATGATTATGACTATTTTTCTAAAATTAACCTATGTGGCTAAAAAGTGGCTAAAAATGCAAGATTTGGCTAAGACCCCGCGAAGCCAAGAACCTAAGACTCACTAGGAAGACCGGACCCTATGTGGGTTGCCTACGTATCACGCCCCAAAAGACGAGAATCAGGTATGCGTAGTTCGGGCAGATTGGATACGGTCGAGAATTAAAAAAAAAAACAAAAACAACTAATTTAGAGAAAATATTTTTTTTGTCTTTTTCTTTTTTTTTTGAAAAATAATGAAAAGGTGCGAAATCTTTTTGGATTTTTCAAATTTTTTTTTTCTTTTGTTCGTCTTTTTCTTAAAAAAATGTGAAAGAAAGACATAACTGGGCCCTACTTGCTTTTTTTTCTTTTTTCTTTTTTTTTAAGCAAATCCACTAGGCAGGTGCCTAGGGCTAGTTTTATTAATATTAAAAAAGAAAAAGAAAAAAAGAACCACATAGGAAGAGTACAAATAAGGGGGACAATAGACCAGTAGTGTTGCCTCTATGCCTCGGCTATATAATTACTCCTATGCGCCTCACATTGCCCTTATGGCAGCCTCATGTAGAGGAGTCATGGGATAGCTGCTGGCAAAGTCTCACGAGGGCATATAATCTCATAGCCATTTGGATATTTTCCAAAGGCATAGGGTTAGAGCAACATAAACTGGGCTAAACCTTACCTTACTAATCCTATTGAGGCAAATAAAAAGCCTCACCTACTAACAAGCATGTAAAAATAAGGAACTAGCTAGAACTAGATATTCTATGATCATCAAAGAGTTTATAACATACTCTGTGATGATATTACATAGAACTATGCTAATGTGATGGTTGAATAAAAATATGTAGAAATAACAGTAATGTTCTCTCTTCTCTAGTGTTGTGAAATCTTCAATTTGTATCTGTTTGTCTTCATCCTCTACCTTCTTTAAAATGACTTCAAACTTCATGCTTTCTTCTTTGAACGATTGGACTTTGTGGATGTAGTTTGGGTGGCTTGCTTTTGTTTGGCAATTCTCATTGGAAGTCGTCTTACGTTTGCATCTTCATTCACCCTGCCGTCCCAACTTTTATCCCTTGTACGAGATTTTTTACCTTTTCCGCTATGCATTGGTGATAAATCACCTTTTCTTGCTGCCTCTGCCCGGTATTGATTTATAATATCAACTTCCTCACCCTCTACATATATATCTCTGCCCACATTCATCGAATTTGGCATGTATTGGTCGAACTCTTGTGTCACCATAGTATTTCCCTCCTGCATTTTAACAATTGCTGCCTTGTGTTGTTGTTGTTTTAAATTTTGCAATTTGTTCCTGCTTCTACTCATACGACCAGTGCTGCCAGCAATAGTATGTACAGAATTTACAGGATTTGCATTTACCATTGCCTCTAATAGCTTTCTCTCCTCTGCAGATATTGCTGGGTTGGTTGTTACAATCTGCTGCTGCCCAGATGTTAATATTGTTGCTGCCATTCGATCAGCAGTAGGAGTACCAGATGAGTTGGTTGGACTACTTTGCTGCTTCTGCACAACGGGTCTATGTGTTACTGCAAATTGATTTATATTACCTCCTGGGGAAGCCTGCTTGGAAGATGTTGCTGCATCATGCACCAAACTTCCAGCTATTGCATTTTTAATAGCAGCAGTTGGAGAGTTTTTGGGAATGAAAGCAGGAGCATTGAGATTCAGTTTGCTCTTTGAAGTTGCAGTTGGTGCTCCATCAGATTTTGGTCTTGCTAATGAGACCAATTCTTCACCTGCACTCTCCTGATCATCCTCCTTGTCTGCCTCTTCCGATGAGTACCTAGCAAAGCCATCTCCCCAATCTTCTTCATCATCCTCCTCACGTTGATCACGCCAAAGCTTAGAGTTGATAGCCATTTCCCTCACCTTAGCTTGTATAACCTCGTTGTTATTTCCAGTAGAAAGCATTAGCTGCCCAGATTCCCCAAACGACTCCACTGATTGAGAAGGGACATCAAATACGGAAGTGTTCAATGTTACCAAAGGTTGTTTAACCAAAGTAGAGTTCATCATCATTTCATTCTGGGCATTTTTGATGATTTGCTCAACATGAGGATTGGAAAAATGCAACATAGGTGCATTGGAACTATGAGCTTGGTTGTCCGTTAGTTCAGCCCCCAAATTGTTCGTTAAATCTTTTCGCCGAACACCAGAATTTTAGCCAATTCGACACTGCCTTGCCCTATTGGAACTAATTGTTTGGACATCATATTATCATTTAAACCTGTAGCTTCAACTTCAAGATCCCCAGCATCAGCAAGAACCTCGTATGAATTTGGGCTGGTCATAAAGTTTGAAGCGTTTGGTCGAACACTTTCTGATTTTTGACTGTGTAACACCACTTGTTTCGTAGGTGATTTTCTTGCTGCAATCACGTTCCAAGCCCCCTCTTTTGTGTTTGTATTATTTCTTTTACCTTCACTAACTGATTTACTAGTGTTGACTTCCATATCTACACCCTTTTGCCCAGTCTTTTTAACGCCTAAAGTCTGGTCCTTAGCAGCCTGTTGAACCAGAGTCCCCTGCTCGCTTTCAGCTAACCTATTTGATAGATTAGCCTCTACATTGTTGGCCTGAACGCCTGAAGACACTCTTCGATCAGATGCTGCATTAGTATCCTTAACAGGTGCATAATCTCGATCAATAGCAACCTTTAGGCTTGTAGCAGTTGATACTCCAGTGATCACTGGTGCTGCACTTTGCCCAGGTATTTTATTGCCTACCATATGGACCTCACCTTCAGTTACAATATGTGGAGCCTTAGCATCTGAATTCTTTCCCATATCACCTCTATCACCACCTGCCTTAAGTTGCGCAGACTCACCATCTCGATCAATAGCTTCTATTAAATTTGCAGCAGTTGACACAACGGTTGCATCATTAGAAGAATGCAACTTATCATAAGCTTGAACCACTGGATTTACAACGTCAAAAATTCTTGCCAAAGCTTGTCTAGCAGGAACATCACGAGAAGGTTTAGAGGGACCCTTATCGACCATTGAAGCCTCACCAACTCCTTCACGATCATGACCTGCATTAGCCATATCAACAGAGTTGTTTTTTTCTGCTTCATCTCTTAATTGCACTCCCCTTTTTGCATTGAGATATTCCCTAGCATCACCTTGAAATTTGTCCAAACTGCCCAGTCCTTCTCTTTCATCCACAACAACATCTTCCTTATTTTTCTCGATTCTCCAACGGCACGATCTTTCATCATGCCCTTGATGCTAACAACAGGTACAATATTTAGGAAGATTATCATAAACTATCTCCTGATAATGCTCAAAAACTTTCCCAAAATTCCTATCCACAATATGAATCTTAATTCTCTTAGGATGCTTGTCCAGAAGATCGAGCAATACCTTAACCCTTGCCGTACTTGGTCGCGTTCGCTCTTGTGTTGCTTTGTCCACTGCTAAAGGCTTTCCCACAGCTGAAGCAATGGACATTAACGACCTTTTTTCAAAGAAATTTGCAGGCAATTTAGGTAAAGAAATCCATACGACAACCCTCGATGTTTCTTCACACGGATTAAAGCCTATTGTCCGTGGGAATGTTCCAAAAAAGAACTCATCACCCTTCGCCTTAACATAACCTGTCCATCTTGACAGAGTTTGAACAAAATCTTCAAATAAATCAAACCTGACCAGAATATGTCTAAATTCTAGCTGTCCAACGTTACAGTTTCCTTTAACATCAAACTGCTTTGGAATAATTTGCTTCAGTTCGTGTAACTCTGATTTGCCATAAGAAAACTTGAGGATAACGGCTTGATGCAATCCTTCTTCCATTGTGAAAGCATTCACCTCTTCAATGGTGAATTCCACAGTAGGTTCACCATGTTCAAATGTTACTGGACATAGCTCCAACTTTGACGATTTTGCGGCAGATTGTTTTCCTTGTAGCTGCGATGCATATGACTGTTTTGTATTGTGATTTGGATGTTGTTCTTTACTGACTTGGATGGACTCTCCCACAGCTTGGAGCTGAGGAGAGACAACAGCAGCCATGGCTGCCCTAGTTTTCCATAAACGTCTAGAGAGAGAAAGTAGAGAGAAGAGAGAGCCCCTACTTGCTTTATTTTCACACTTCACCCTCTTTTCTTTCTCATTTACCCTCAACCATCATTGGTCCGCCAAATGACCTTTTTACCCTTGAAAAATGCAACATGTAGCACATAGGATGCATCAGGATGGTCTTTTATTTTTGAGTACACCTGTCCTAGACGGACCCAACCCCTGTGTTGAGTCCCCTAAGTCAAATGCACATGATGCAAACAAACGTGCCTACTAGGCATCCGGCATGAGGTTATGTTATTCTAGATTTAAATCCTGAGGTTGTGTTCTAGACCTGGCTTACCCGAGCGGACAACTCGAGCCGAGGTGGGGGCAACGTACCGGGAGCACGAAAGTCTGGTCGGCCTTGTTGCTGACCCAAGCCCCGTTCTAATTGGTATGACTTCTAATAGAAAGTGGGCCACGCGTACGTGTGCACCAAATTTTAGAAGACTTAGAAGGGTGGCGTAAGAAGGCATTTTAATAAAATTCAAGCAATAATAAAATGGCAAATAAACAGCAGTTGGCACATTAGGTTCACAAAATACAGTAATATTAACAATAAACAAAGCCAAGCAGAATCATATTAACAAGCTCGAATTCTTGAACCCTGAACCAGTAGTTCTGGGTTCTTGTCCCAGCAGAGTCGCCAGAGCTGTCACACCTCCTTTTTACTACCCCTGGAAGAGGGATATAAGGAATTTTTTCCAATTTAAGTGACAATCGAAACGGGATTATTATTTAAGATCAGAGTCGCCACTTGGGATAGTTAATAGTGTCCCAAGTCACCAGTTTAGAATCCCGAATCGAGGAGATTTGACTCTGTTTATGTCTGCGAAACACAGAAATTAGGGTAAGGAATTCTGTTAACCCGGGAGAAGGTGTTAGACACTCCCGAGTTTCGTGGTTCTAGCACGGTCGCTTTGATCATACTTGGCTCAATCAAATTGTTTAATTACTTAATTTTAGAACCTATGTGCATTAGCCTCTTTTAATTAAGAAATTATCTTGAAACGAGTCACGCGTACGTGTACTCATTTTTTTTGGCGCGTCAAAAATCATGTCACGCGAACGTGTCCACAATTAATAACGCTTTATTATTATTAAGAAAGTTTGGTCAAAGTTGCGCGAACGCATACTCCGATTTTGTTTTTAGAATCGTAATTATGTCACGCGTACGTGTACACAATCACGATGGTATATTAACGCGCCTAAGGCAAACTACGAAACATTCATTTTTCAATATCTAAGTTATAAAATTAATACGAGGGCCATAGGGATTCAATTAGGAATGGCACACCTCGGCCTACATTTAATTGAAGAGGACTACATTAATAACAAATTTATTATTATTGAGGAAGTTGGTCGAAGTTGCGCGAACGCATACTCCAAATTGATTTTTAGAATCGTAATTATGTCACGCGAACGTGTACACAATCACAATTGTATTTTAAACGCGCCTAAAGGCTTTTCTACGAATATTCATTCTTAATATCTAATTATAATATTTGTGAGGGCCATAGGTGATTTAATTAATATGGCATACCTCAACCCATTTTTAAGAAATACTTAAATAGGCCTAAGGGTGTTTTCATTTACAAATGTCTCGGATTTTAAGCTATTGATTATGGGTGAAGAAATGTTATGCATACCTATAATGTGAAAAAAAAGAGCTAGGCCAAAAGCTGGCCCAGCATATTATTAAATGAGCGTGCAAAACAAAGGGGGAAGCATTAGGACTGCATGGACTCGAAGTCGAACCCAGCAAACATGGACCTCCAAGACCCCATCAGGCCTAAAGCGGTCAGGGATGTCTCGTTTGGGCTGACGCCTAAGCCCAAATATCCACAGAAATATACATTCGACATTAATTAATGGGAGGGTCTGATTGAAAGCAACAAACCCAAATTGACCCTTGTTGGGCTTGATATTGAGTCCAAATCGGGAGAGGACCAGATCTGGTCACTCTGGACTCGTAATAGATGGGCCACCTTATGGGGCTAAAATTAAGCCCAGCACATTAACAGGAGGGCCTCTAATATAACAAGGCCACAGCTGAAGCCCACACCTACTAATTCACAAATAGTGCCAGAGAACAATATGAAATCCTGGGAAGCTAAACATACATAAACAAATAGATTATAAACTTCTAATCCAAACAATTATATATAGTTAATCTATGTGAACATGCTGCTGGTATTTGTTAACAAGTTTAAATCCTAGACTCATGCATAAACTACACTGAATCTAAGCATGTTGTCTCTTGGGTAACAGACATAAAATGTAAGCTGGATTTACAGATCCTATACATTCATTCTTTGGCAGTTTACTATGCGTCCAGACCTCTAATAATCATGAATCAAGAAAATATTCTAATACATGTGAACTCGCTGTCGACGCCCCCTTTTTCTAAAGCGAAATCGGGTTTACGATATTTGGGAAGACAACTCTATTCTCGTTTGGGAATTGGGTTTTTGGAATTGAAGAGTCGCCACCTAATGATTAAGTGCATTAGGACACTAAGGGTTTTGAATTTGAAAACCAGAGTTCGGGTAAGGGCTAGAAATTATCTCGAGGTGAAGGTGTTAGGCACCCCTCAAGATCCACTAGTGTGGTTCCCGGCCATGCTATGTTGTGACTTTAATGTAAACAAGTATACAAATAAATTTACACATAAGGATTGCAAACAAGCATGTTGGAATCTATAACTTGTTTGAGGGAGAGTCTAAGTGCAAGAATTAGTCAAGACATTGAATAAACAAAGAAGAAAAAGTTAGAAGGAAAAGGAATAATGCAGTGAAAAAATTAAAGGGGAGTTTTGGGTAATTGAAAAGATAGAATTTATTGATACTAAACAAAGTAACATAAGGAAAGGGGTCCTAGGTTTATAAATCACATGGATCATCCACACAACACCGGTAACCAATCGTACGCATAGTGTTATCGTGTGATCATCATCTCCATGTCTACCCTTCCCACCCCGTTAAGGTATTAATCGCGAAATGGTATCGCTACCTACAGCGTGCTATTACCCGTCCCACCTATCAGTCCTGGAGGCTTATAGGACTACTAATCCTAAAGGGAGGAAGCTTGGCTTTTCAGAGGTTTAAAAGGATAAAATTCTAAGGCGACAATCAAAAATACATAATACACTTAATGGGGAGATAAAGCAATTAAAGGCTCAAGTAGGCCTCCTCATTTAGAGAAACGAATTGTTTAGCACGTCTTACACATTACTGTTTAGGTCCTTGATTAAAATTAGCGTAGGAAGAATTGATTACCACATATTTTCCAGATAGGGGTCGAATTAGTCCTGCTTAGATGTAGTTGCAGAAAAAGACTCGATTGATTAATTATCTAACTATCTATCTGCGTTAAACAGGGTCTATATGCACGATATCTATTAGTTCAAAGTCGGGGGAAGAACAAACTGATTGCAAAAAAAAAATAATTAAGTTTACAGTATTGTAAAGTTCTGCGAGCACTTTAAACAAATTACTACTGATTTTAAAAGATGTGTGGCATTTCAGATGTTAATCGATTACTCCTATAGACATGCTTTTTAGGTGTTACGAACTTGTTATGCAGAGATTTCTAAGCAGGTCATTGATATGATTGGTTTATTTTTAGGCCCTATAAGTGGAATTGCCTAATGACAGATTGCACGTGCAAAAATGCAGGAAAAATTCTATAGGCATATTATCTACATTGATGTGCAGAACTTTAGCAGTGATTTTATTGACATGGTATATATATTGCGAAGTGCAGAACACCTATGAGCATGTATCTATTGTGAAGAATGCAGCATTTTAAAGTATTAATCCTATAGACATGTTTTCTATGTGAAAATGCAGAATTGAGGAAAGTATTACACCCTACAGGCATGGTATCTGCATGAAAATGCAGAATTGAGAAAATATACACCCTATAGAGCATGGTATCTACCCCTTTGGCATGCATTCTATCCCATCCCTTTCACTATACCCCAGTAGTTTGTTGCAAGGTTCATTAACAAAGCTTATGACAGACCAAGTGAATCAAAAGAATAAATGAAAAAATACATCAGTGATTACATCTACATCTAATCAGCCTTAATCCAGACTCAAAGTCTAATTAATATGAGATAAAACCGACTTCCAAATCGGATTTTCAAAGCCTTTCTCTTATTTGGATTGTCAAAGTTCCAAGGAACTTCAAGAGTTCCAGGCAGTGCTTACACCCCAAATATTATTGCAGAACAGAATATAGTGCAGTGTGGAAGGGCCAGCCCTCAAGTGCCAAGTTCAAAAGGGAACTCAAGGGTCCAAGGCAAGGCTCACAGGAGGGGGCAGGACTTAAGGCTTAGAGTAAGTGTAAGTGCAATGAAAAGGAATTAGGGGGGAACCAGGGCAGGCTGGTGGTCATGCCTAGCACCTGGGAATTAGAGAGTTAGGACCCTTTGAGGGTCAGGTTCAGCCATGGACAGCAATTTAGAGGCTGCTGTCGACGCCCCCTTTTTCTTCCAAAACGGAGTTCGGAAATCGGTATATGACATTCGTGAGGACAACTCTATTCCCTTGCGAGAATATGGTTTTTTAGTTTGAAGAGTCGCCACCTAATGATTATAGTGCATTAGGACACTTTAAGGAAGAATTTGAGATGAAGAACCAGAGTTTGGGTAAGGGCTAGAAATTATCTCGAGGGGAAGGTGTTAGGCACCCCTCAAGATCCACTAGTGTGGTTCCCGGCCATGCTACAATTGTGACTTTGAATGCACACAAACAAGTAAACAAGCAAGCATTGCAAATACGAGAAAACTATTACAAATAAGGAGCACAAAAGGTTAAAAAAAATGCTGAATTTTAGGGAAGGAGCAGTTTAGTTAAAAGTGCAAGTAGGAAGAAGTCAAGTACTTAGTGCGAACAATCTGAAAATTATGTGAAAAACAGAAGTCGAAAGTACAACAGCTTTTTAAGATTCAGAAAATTGTTAAACTAATAAAGAGGGAGGGGGGTCCTAGGTTTATATATTACATGGATCATTCGCACAACACTGGTACTCAATTATACGCATAGTGTTATCGTGTAATCATCATCTCCATGTCTACCCTTTCCCACCTCGTTAAGGTATTGGAGCGCGGAATGGTATCGTTTACCTATTGCATGCTATTACCCGTCCCAAGCTATCAGTCCCGGGGCATTAGGACTTCTAATCCTAAAAGGGGAAGAAAGGGATGGGGGCCTTTATGGAGTTTAAAGGACGAAAATTCTAATCGACATTCAAAAACAAGTAACAAGTAGGGGGACTGAACAGACAAACAGGTAAGGCTCACATAAACCCCGTAAATCAGATAACATATAGTTTAGCATGCCTTTACACATACTGGTTTGGTCTTTAAAATTAAAAATTAAGCAGCGAGCGGACTGGTTCGATACATATAAGCCCGCATTAGGCAACTTGGATCCAATTGTCAAAACTTAAGGTATTTAAGCGAGCGATTTAGAAAGTACTGGTTCTAGAAAAGTAGTCTAATGCCGGAAAGTACAGACTGCAGTCAGTTTAGAAATAAGTTTTAAGAGAATCATGAGTATAAACCATAAAAGGAGTTCCAGAGTCAGAAATACTTAAGGAAAGAGTAAACTGCAGAACTGTTTTAAAGACAATTTCAGGAAGACCAAAACTGAGTTGGAAAATGTTTAGGCAGAATTTTAGAAAGAAACCATTTCAGAAGAGGTGCTGATTTGAAAAACTCAAATGTAGACTGATTCAAAAGAGTTTTGTCAAAAGATTGAGGCTGAAAACATTAAGACATTAGAGACCAGTTAACAGATTGTTATTGCTTAAGAAGAACCGGACGAACTTGATGCGGAATCCTATGATATCTATATATGATTTTAAAAAAAAGTCTGTTAAGAACTGGTAAGAAGAGGTAATTATTTATTTACCCTACAGTTTGCCTAATGCATATGCATTCCCTATAGGTATGGTTTCTATATGCATTGATTACATGAACGTTAAGGTCCTATAGGCAGGATTTCTAGATGACTTATATCATAATTAAACGTTAAACCCTATAGGCATGGTATCTAGGTGACTTGAATCAGAAACATCGAACCATCTTATGTGCAGTATTTCTAGTGAAAAAATTAAAGTCCTAAAGTCATGATATCTACCCCTTTATTGATGCAAGAAAGTAAAACCCCTCCCACACCCTTTTACTAGATTCCCCGAGTTCTATACAAGTTATTACAACCCAATGAATCAACTGAAATAATAAAAATACATCAAAAACTAACAGCTAGATCCAAGCAGCCTAATTCAATCTTAATGTCCAATAATATATATTTAACCAACTCCGGGGTCCAGATCTCCAAAGCCTTCTCATTATCCAGGGTGTTTCAAAGTTTCAAGGAACCTCAGGGATTCCAGGCATTGCTTACACCCAGGATGCCATTATGAACAGGATGGTGCAGTGTGGAATAGCCAGCCCTCAGGCATCCAAGTTCAGGGGGAGCTCAGGGGTCCCAAAGCATGGCTTGCAAGAGAGGGGCAGAACTTATAGCTAGGAGTAAGTGCAAAGTGAAAGGGAATTAGGGGGCCATGACAGGTGGTGGTCATACCTAGCCATAAGGTAGGCTGGCACACCCCTGACCACTTGCTAGATGAACAAGTTAGGAGCAGACCTTTTGATGGTCAGACAAAGGTCTGGATAGTGATTAGGACACTATCAGACCTAAGTAAAGGCTCAAGCACATAATGGGGAGAATGGGAAGTGGGAATTGATTGAGTTAAGGAGTTCAATGAACCCAGTTCAGGATCATAGACAGCAATATTGGGTGCTGCTATGCCCTGAACAATAAACTCACATACAAAGGGGTAAAAGGGGTAAGGGAATTCATAAAGCATCATATTCACAACAAACAA